>NC_059450.1:97058513-97076013 GCF_905237065.1 Salmo salar | reverse complement strand
TGTACCCTGCACATTGACTCAGTACTGGTACCCTGTGTATACTGTACAGCCATGTTATTACCTCGTACCCTGCACATTGACTCAGTACTGGTACTCTGTGTATATAGCCAGGTTACTGATTGACTCAGTACTGGTACTCTGTGTATATAGTCAGGTTACTCATTGACTCAGTACTGGTACTCTGTGTATATAGTCAGGTTACTCATTGACTCAGTACTGGTAGTCTGTGTATATAGTCAGGTTACTCATTGTGTATTTATTATGTTTTTTTCCTTTTCTATTATTTCTCAATTTTCTTTCTCTTCATTGTTGGGAAGGGCCGTCAGTCAGCATTTCACCGTTAGTCTACACCTGTTGTTTATGAAGCATTTCACTGTCAGTCTACACCTGTTGTTCACGAAAGCATGTGACAAATAACATTTTGATTTGAACTACCTAGTTACTGCCCTTGGTTGCTAATTTCGTATGTTCACATTATTAAAAAAATGTCTGAAGCCTGATTTTTGCTGAAACAGTAGGCCTAGCTAATCTGGTTTATTTAGATCCCGTGTCCAAATTTAATAGAGCCAAAGTTCCACTCAAACTCCCATTGGTGCTGCGCCATTGGTGCTGCTGGGCAGTGCTGCTGGGGCTGCGCCATTGGGGCTGCGCCATTGGTGCTGCTGGGGCTGCGCCATTGGTGCTGCTGGGGCTGCGCCATTGGTGAGTGACGTTACAGGTCTACTTGTTGAGTACAGTACTGAATACAGTTACAGAAGTTGTAATTTAAATTCTAGCCTTGCTGTTAGTGAACTTAGAAACTAACAGCCAATGTTATATCTAGTGTTCCATCTGAATTCGCACCCTATTCCCTGAATAGTGCACTACATTTGACCAGGGCCTATAGGGAATAGGGTGCCATTTGGGACAAAACCCTAGATCTTGATAAAGATCAGGCTGTTTTGCTTCTAAGTTAACTTTTACTTACAAAAATGAAAGAGCCTGTAACCTGACGGTAATTTAGTCCGCTCTTCACAACCCCCTTCCTTTTTAACTGTATAATTACAGACCTAATAGTGTGAATTCTTCTTTTTTGCAGGTAAAATGAGTAAGGCCTCAGCTGAATCTACAGACCAAGTGATGGAGGAGGAAGTAGGTCAACTTCCGATTACAGACCAGATGATGGAGGAGGAGGTAGGTCAACATCAGATTGTCTATTTACCTGCTCACATTTTCAAATGTATCCACCTGAGCACTAACATTAATGTCTTCCCAGAGCTGGTTAAAAGTAGTGCACTAGATAGTGCCATTTGGTCCACAGCCTGACTGTAGCTTCTGTGGCAGATAACAGGACAATACGATCACTCAGGGTCTATTATGAGGTTTTTCATTAGACTCATGGTGACAGTTGTTTACTCCTCAGCCTGGGAGCTCAGCAGAGACTGAGAGACCCTCCTCTTCTCACACCAAGAGGAAGCCTGCTGTCGCAGCCAAGCACACCGGAGGGAATGAGTCTGACACCTCGGACGAGAGTGGACAGGAAGATGGCGCCTCTGACAACCCCTCAGATGGTAAGGTCTACCACTAGACCTGGGGCCAGCACATGTTTTAATGCCTCTTCATATCATTGTGGAGCCAGAAGGGGCATTTCCACACCTTGTGGATAATATTTTTGCTGGTCTATTCTGAGTTGATGTTCAAGGTTTATGTAGGGGTAAAAGAGCACTTGTTGAGAGTTATGGGCCCTGGTTATGGGCCCCAAAAGTAGTGCACTATATAGGGAATAGGGTACCATTTGGGATGCACATTAAGTGCCTGTCCTCTACTTCAGGCATGTTGGTGGTACGGCCTCCCACTGGGACTGACAACAAGGAGAGCAGAGGAGCCATGAAGCTCCGAGTGGACCTCTCAAGGAAAAAGACAGGTTCGTCTCTCACACACAGGCCATGTCTAAAATCTGGCTTACCTACTTGAATGGAATTTTTAAAGCATACTCAATTTATACATTTCACATACTATAAAACTTGTTTAGCATACCCAAAATACCTACTATTTGGAACGCAATTACAGGTACTCAGATATGGCCCACACACACCACACAGACACAAGCCCAGGGGGGGGGACCCCCTCCAGGGGGGACCCCTCAGTCAAAAACACAGGTTGGTCTCCTCGCTGTGTATATCACACTACTACTAACCAGTGGATAGTCAGATAAACACCTGCCAGCTGTTTGAATGCTCTTATCGGGTGTTTAAAAGGTTTTGACCAGGAATGGGTTTTCCTACAGCCTAATATCCAGAACTGTTGCTAGTTTAATGAAATCAATCAGTTTGGGATTGATATTGGATGTAAACGAAACATGTTTGTCTCTCGGTCTTCCTCTGTGTTTATCCAGATACCACTTTGCAGGAGAGAATAGACTGCACCGCCTGTGGACAGCAGGTCAACCACTTCCAGCGCCACTCAGTGTTTGAGCACCCCATGCTCCATGTGCTCCTCTGCAAGGTAGATACACCTGCAACACCTTCTCTGTCTATCTTTCATATGTTTATAAGTCTCTCTCCTATCATGCTAGACATCTTTCCATCTATCTATTTGTCTGTCTCTATCAAATTCTCTCTCCGTCTCTCTCACATATCCTTTCCTCTCTTTTAGTCTGTGATTGTGGGATGATTTTCTGTCTTTCTCTCTGTCTGAGCACCCCCATGCTCCTTTAGGGTTGGGCCATATATATATGATTAATTTATGTTTTTGCGAGATATTCCAAATGCCAATATCGCAGGATCACTGTTTTTTTCATTGAATTTTTTCATTTTTCTGAGCGTTTGTGTCTATGTTCTCATGTCTTTTTGCTCTCCTCTCCTTTGCTTTTTCTGTGCTGTGTGCACCTACACCAGAGATCTGAATATAATGAGGAGATGCTCATGTCCTCCTAACAATGGGAGTCATCCCAAAGGCGACAAGCTTAGGACCAAAATAAGCCCATAGAAACACATTAGGATGATTTTAGACAGATTTGGGCGAGAGTGAAACCTCTCACTTAGTTTCTTCCTCTGTTTACACACTCACACCAAGCCCCTCCCCCTGCCACTCACACCAAGCCCCTCCCCCTGCCCCTCACGCCAAGCCCCTCCCCCTGCCACTCACGCCAAGCCCCTTCCACTGCCCCTCACGCCAAGCCCCTCCCGCTGCCCCTCATAAAGTCTGCAGCATTGAAGGTCCTCAAGGCCTCTGTGGGAATGTTTTTCAGTGGCAGGGACTGGGAGACTAGTCAGGATCGAGGGAAAGATGAACGGAGCAAAGTACAGAGAGATCCTTGATGAAAACCTGCTCCAGAGCGCTCAGACTGGGGATAAGTTTCACCTTCCAACAGGACAACGACCCTAAGCACACAACCAAGAAAACGCAGGAGTGGCTTCGGGACAAATCTCTGAATGTCCTTGAGTGGTCCAGCCATGAACCCGATTGAACATCTCTGGAGAGACCTGAAAATAGCTGTGCAGCGACGCTCCCCATCCAACCTGACAGAGCTTGAGAGGATCTGCAGAGAAGAATGGGATAAACTCCCCAAATACAGGTGTGCCAAGCTTGTAACGTCATACCTAAGAAGACTCGAGGCGGCACTTGCTTCTGAAGGTGCTTCAACAAAGTACTGAGTAAAGCATCTGAATATAAAGGTGATAATTAAAAGGGACTGAATTCTTAGGTAAATGTGATATTTCTGTATATATCTATCTCAGCAAAAAAAGAAACTTCCTCTCACTGTCAACTGCGTTTATTTTCAGCAAACTTAACGTGTAAATATTTGTATGAACATAACAAGATTCTACAACTGAAATATAAACTGAACAAGTTCCATAGATATGTGACTGACAGAAATTGAATAATGTGTCCCTGAACAAAGGGTGGGTCAAAATCAAAAGTAACAGTCAGTATCTGGTGTGGCCACCAGCTGCATTAAGTACTGCAGTGCATCTCCTCCTCATGAACTGCACCAGATTTGCCAGTTCTTGCTGTGAGATGTTACCCCACTCTTCCACCAAGGCACTTGCAAGTTTCCGGACATTTCTGGGAGGAATGGCCTTAGCCCTCACCCTGCGATCCAACAGGTCCCAGACGTGCTCGATGGGATTGAAATCCGGGCTCTTCGCTGGCCATGGCAGAACACTGACATTCCTGTCTTGCAGGAAATCACGTACAGTATGGCTGGTGGCATTGTCATGCTGGAGGGTCATGTCAGGATGAGCCTGTAGGAAGGGTACCACATGAGGGAGGAGGATGTCTTCCCTGTAATGCACAGCGTTGAGATTGCCTGCAATGACAACAAGCTCAGTCCGATGATGCTGTGACACACCGCCCCAGACCATGACGGACCCTCCACCTCCAAATCGATCCAGCTCCAGAGTACAGGCCTCGGTGTAACGCTCATTCCTTCAACGATAAGTGCGAATCCGACCATCACCCCTGGTGAGACAAAACCGCAACTCGTCAGTGAAGAGCACTTTCTGCCAGTCCTGTCTGGTCCAGCAACGGTGGGTTTGTGCCCATAGGCGATGTTGCCGGTGATGTCTGGTGAGAACCTGCCTTACAACAGGCCTACAAGCCCTCAGTCCAGCCTCTCTCAGCCTATTGCGGACAGTCTGAGCACTGATGGAGGGATTGTGCGTTCCAGGTGTACCTCGGGCAGTTGTTGTTGCCATCCTGTACCTGTCCCGCAGGTGTGATGTTCGGGTGTACCGATCCTGTGCAGGTGTTGTTACACGTGGTCTGCCACTGCGAGGACGATCAGCTGTCTGTCCTGTCTCCCTGTAGCACTGTCTTAGGCGTCTCACAGTACGGACATTGCAATTCATTGCCCTGGCCACATCTGCAGTCCTCATGCCTCCTTGCAGCATACCTAAGACTCGTTCACGCAGATGAGCAGGGACCTGTCCTGCAACACTGTCCATAGAGGTCGACCTGTAGTAGTTTAGATCCACCTGCAACACTGTCCATGAGGTAGACCTGTAGTAGTTGTATGTTTTGGAGCTGATGTTTGTCTTTTGAACAGAAATGTGATATTTGGTAGGTTAAGACAGATCTCAGTATTATATTGTCTAGGGATGCACGATACATCGGGGAACATATCGGAATTGGCCGTTATTAGCTGAAAATGCGAACATCGGCATCTGGAGGAATACGCAGATTTAAAGAGGAGTCCGTAATTTGTTTTCTAATGATCATGGGTGCGACTGCATCTAGTGTATTGCGCAAGGTTAAATTGAATTCCTCAGTTAGTTGGTTAACTGATTTTTGTCCTCTGACATCCTTGGGTAGGCGGAGGGGAGTCTGGAAGGGCATCTAGGAATCTTTGGGTTGTCTGAGAATTTATAGCACTGCTTTTGATGATCCTTGGCTGGGTTCTGAGCAGATTATTTGTTGCGATTGCAAACGTAATAAAATGGTGGACTGATAGTCCAGGATTATGAGGAAAAACATTAAGATCCACAACATTTATTCCATGGGACAAAACTAGGTCCAGGGTGTCCAGGCACATGTTGGACAAAACCCACTGAGTCGATGATGGCTCTGAAAGCCTTTTGGAGTGGGTCTGTGGACTTTTCCATGTGAATATAAAGTCACCAAAAATGTGAATATTATCTGCTATGACTTCAAGGTCCGATAGGAATTCAGGGAACTCAGTGAGGAACGCTGTATATGGCCCAGGAGGTCTGTAAACAGTAGCTATGAAAAGTGATTGAGTAGGCTGCATAGACTTCATGACTAGAAGCTCAAAAGATGAAAACTGCGTGTTTTTTTTGTAAATTGAAATTTGCTATCGTAAATGTTAGCAACACCTCCGCCTTTGCGGGATGCGCGGGGGATATGGTCACTAGTGTAACCAGGAGGTGAGGCCTCATTTAACACAGTAAATTCATCAGGCTTTAGCCATGTTTCAGTCAGGCCAATCACATCAAGATTATGATCAGTGATTAGTTCATTGACTGACTGCCTTGGAAGTGAGGGATCTAACATTAAGTAGCCCTGTTTTGAGGTGTGAGAGATCACAATCTCTTTCAATAATGACAGGAACGGAGGTCTTTATTCTAGTGAGATTGCTAAGGCGAACACCGCCATGTTTAGTTTTGCCCAACCTAGATCGAGGCACAGACACGGTCTCAATGGGGATAGCTGAGCTGACTACACTGACTGCTAGTGGCAGACTCTACTAAACTGGCAGGCTGGCTAACAGCCTGCTGCCTGGCCTGCACCCTATCTCATTGTGGAGCTAGGGGAGTTAGAGCCCTGTCTAGATTCGTAGATAAAATGAGAGCACCCCTCCAGCTAGGATGGAGTCCGTCACTCCTCAACAGGCCAGGCTTGGTGCTGTTTGTGGGTGAGTCCCAGAAAGAGGGCCAATTATCTACAAATTCTATCTTTTGGGAGGGGCAGAAAACAGTTTTCAACCAGCGATTGAGTTGTGAGACTCTGCTGTAGAGCTCATCACTCCCCCTAACTGGGAGGGGGCACGAGACAATTAATCGATGCCGACACATCTTTCTAGCTGATTTACACGCTGAAGCTATGTTGTGCTTGGTGACCTCTGACTGTTTCATCCTAACATCGTTGGTGCTGACGTAGATAACAATATCCCTATACTCTCTACACTCGCCGGTTTTAGCTTTAGCCAGCACCATCTTCAGATTAGCCTTTACGTCGGCAGCCCTGCCCCCTGGTAAACAGTGTATGATCGCTGGATGATTCGTTTTAAGTCTAATACTGCGGTTAATGGAGTCGCCAATGACTAGGGTTTTCAATTTGTCAGAGCTAATGGTGGGAGGCTTCAGCGGCTCAGACCCGGTAACGGGAGGAGTAGAGACCAGAGAAGGCTCGGCCTCTGACTCCGACCCGTTGCTTAATGGGGAGAACTGGTTGAAAGTTTCTGTTGGCTGAATGAGCGACACCGGTTGAGCATTCCTACAGCATTTCCCTCCAGAAGCCAAAGTTGTCCTGCTGCGGGGACCGTGCGAGGGGATTTATGCTAACGTTACTATCTGTACTTAATGGTGGCATAGACGCTGTTTCATCCTTTCCTACACTGAAATTACTCTTGCCTAATGATTGCGTCTGAAGCTGGGCTTGCAGCACAGCTATCCTCGCCGTAAGGCGATCGTTCTCCTGTATATTATGAGTACAGCGACTGCAATTAGAAGGCATCATGTTAATGTTACTTCTTAGCTTCGGCTGGTGGAGGTCTTGACGAAACACATCCAGATAAAGCGTCCGGGGTGAAAAAGTTGAATGGAAAAAAAGTTGAGTGAGGGGGAAAACGAAAAATATAAACGGTAATTAAAAGTGAAAACCGTAAAGTTGTCAGGTAGCAAAGTAAGGTAGTAACTACGTACATTTTTTTTTAATGAACGCGTTAAATAATTATGTGACGTGGAGTCATATTCTGGTCCTGATTGGTCAACAAGCTTATTTGACACATCAAATAGTGTTAAATTGTGTATATTTTTTGACACGCAAAGACCCAAACAGCGTTCCAAAGAAATCCTGGTCGAGAATGAAACAACTGAACAAATGAACAACAAAACAGCACTGCAAGTGAAAGAAATAGGTTTTGATTATTTTTTTGCTGGTAATGGGGACGTAAATGCCTAAACTGGATGACGCTGGGCCAATTGTGCGCCGCCCTATGGGACACCCAATCACGGCCGGATGTGATACAACCTAGATTCGAACCAGGGACTGTAGTGATGCCTCTTGCACTGAGATGCAGTGCCTTAGACCGCTGCGTCCAAACTATTTAACTGTAATGCTTAAAAGGCAAAAAAATGTAATATCAATTTTCGGTATTGTTTTTTTTTTTGCAAGGAAAATATCGGTATCAGCCAAAAATGTAATATCTGTGCATCACTATGTTCCTCCCTTGTTGTTTTCTCTTCCTCTAGTCGTGCTATAAGTATTACACCAGCGACGATATCAATAAAGACGAGGATGGCATGGATGAACAGTGCAGGTAGGTCTCCATTGTTGTAGCTGCCATAAGGTCCCTGTTCTACTGCTTGAGTATCGCCACCTCTTGTACAATATTGGCTCTCGATTACGAGTACTGGCACCTATTTTAGTCCACACCAAGGGCTCCGTCCCAACTGCCACCCTATTCCCTATATAGTGCACTACTTTTGTCATTTTTAGAAGGATTCATTACTTCCCAACAACAGCTGCAAATCCCAATTTAAGATATGTCAGGTTTTGAAGTTCACTTTCCCTGCTGTCTTAACTATGCCCCAAGGTGGTGTGCTGAAGGTGGCAACCTGATCTGCTGTGACTACTGCCACAACGCCTTCTGTAAGAAGTGCATCCTGCGTAACCTGGGGCGCAAGGAGCTGTCCATGATCACCGACGAGCACAGTAAATGGTCCTGCTATATCTGCAGTCCTCAGCCCCTCTCAGACATCGCCTCCAACTGCTCCAACATCATGACCAAGCTGGAGAGCTTCTGGAGCACGGGACGCAAGAAAGAGAGGGAGGAGAAAGAGAGGAAGGAGGTGAAAAGGCACAGTAAGGGTAAAGGTCACCACCACCATGGTAAAGCTGTGGTGAACGGTAAGGAGCATTCAGACGGGTCAGGGACCTCACCTTCTCCTATAAGACCCTGAAGGTCCCCAAGGAGCTGGTGAAGAGGACCAAGAAGCTGATTGAGACGACTACAGGGCTCAACAACACCTTCATCCATTTCATCAAGCAGGCTGAGGCGGAACAGGGAGCAGGAGGAGGTGGAAGCGGGACCAGACACCTCAAGGCCTTCAGGTATCCTAACATGTTAATATTATGACTGCTACAAAGTAAATGAGGCAGCCTAATTCTGTTATTTTGCCTAATCTATCCATTCATCCATCTCTCTCGCTCTCTCTCTAGGTCTGTTCTGGCTGATTTAAAGAAGGCTCATGCTGCCCTAGAGGAGGACTTGGAGTCACAGTTCACTTCCCAGGACCAAGGGATGCAGAACGGGGATGCTGTCTCCAACACCGACGGCCACTATCAGATTGACAACATGGTTGAGGATGGACAGGAGGCAGAAGAGTATAAAATGGCCGACACTGAGGATGGGGAGGAGCTAAAGGAGGATGGGGGCTTGTCAGAGGACACAGAGATGGAGTGTAGCCCCGTCCCCGCGCCTCAGGACCACTCGGACACAGAGACAGACAGCCAGGCCAAAGACCAGACAGCAGTGAAAGTAGTGGAGGAGGAGGAGGAGGAAGAAGAGGAGGATGGAGAGGAGGAGGAGGAGGAGGAGGGTGACCGGGATAAAGACATTGTGTCCGTCGGGCCGTCTGTCCCTGATGAGCTCTTCCAGATGGTAGAGAGTCTGGCGGACTCCACAGGGTTAACGCCCGGCAACGACGCCATGGAACCCACAGCTGCTAGCCAATCCGAGAGCCCCGCCGCCGGCTCAAACAGGAAGTCACTTGAAACCCATAAGGAGAAGGCCATGCCCAAGGTGAAGAACCTGATCGTGAAGCTGACGCCCGTTCCCGTGGTTACCACACGCACCTCCAGGTCTAAGAGTAGGGATGGGGGGAAGGAGATGAGTAAGGATGGGGGAAGGAGATGAGTAAGGATGGGGGGGAAGGAGATGAGTAAGGATGGGGGGAAGGAGATGAGTAAGGATGGGGGGAAGGAGATGAGTAAGGACGGGGGGAAGGAGATGAGTAAGGACGGGGGAAGGAGATGAGTAAGGACGGGGGGAAGGAGATGAGTAAGGACGGGGGAAGGAGATGAGTAAGGACGGGGGGAAGGAGAGGAGTAAGGACGGAGGGAAGGAGAGGAGTAAGGACGGAGGGAAGGAGAGGAGTAAGGACGGAGGGAAGGAGAGGAGTAAGGACGGAGGGAAGGAGAGGAGTAAGGACGGAGAGAAGGAGAGGAGTAAGGACGGAGAGAAGGAGAGGAGTAAATGTGGAGGGAAGGAGAGGGGTAAGGATGGGGGGAAGGAGAAGGAGAGGAGTAAGGATGGAGAGAAGGAGAGGAGTAAATGTGGAGGGGAAGGAGAGGGGTAAGGATGGGGGGAAGGAGAGGGAGAAGGAGAGGAGTAAGGATGGAGAGAGGGAGAGGAGTAAGGATGGAGGGAGGGAGAGGAGTAAGGATGGAGGGAGGGAGAGGAGTAAGGATGGAGGGAGGGAGAGGGGTAAGGATGGAGGGAGGGAGAGGAGTAAGGATGGAGGGAAGGAGAGGAGTAAGGATGGAGGGAAGGAGAGGAGTAAGGATGGAGGGAAGGAGAGGAGTAAGGATGGAGGGAAGGAGAGGAGTAAGGATGGAGGGAAGGAGAAGAGTGAGGAGGAGGAGGAGGGTAAGGAGGTGGAGGAAGGTGGGGGCTCTGAGGATGACAGCCGCCGCTCTAGCCGCACAAAGACCACACCCCTCAGGAAGTCATCTGACGGGAAGAACAAGATGGCCGAATCCTCTCAGGAGAACAGCGACTCAGAGGGCAAGGGGAAGAGTCCCAGCAAGCTGAAGAGTAGAACCAAAGGCAGCTCGGAGAAGGAGGAGGAGGAGGAGGAGCAGAGCAATGCCTCCTCCAAGGTGACCGCTGACCCTTCTAAACAGGAAGTGGACTCAGACTCTGACGAGGTTCCGGACATCCTGCTCCAGACTGCAGCGGCGGAACACAGCTCTGACGAGGATGCGCAGCAGGACGCCGATGGTAACCAGGGCAACAGTAGCTTCAAAAGGTGCCTGTTCAAACTCGGCAAGAAAGACGGTGAGGGGGAGGAGAATGACAAGGTGAAGACTGAGAAAAAGCTGGCGGCCAAACGCAAACTGAAAGCTGACGATTCAGACAACTCAGAGTCCGACTCGGACGAAGACGCGAAGAAGAAAAAGAAGTCCTCCACGGCTTCTGCCAAAAAGACATCCAAGAAGAAGGGCTCGGGCGGCTCCTCTAACTCTGACTCTGACCTGGAGAAGGAGATGAAGGGACTCAGCAAACTGGGCACGGGGAAACGGAGGAGCAGCCGCGTGAAGAAAGAAAGAGAGGAGAAGGAGAACAAGGGCGGAGATCGGAGGCGGTCGTACGAACTGAAACGCAAAGCCAGAAGTAGAGGAGCCAAGCAGCAAGATTCATCGTCTGATGACGTGGAGGAGGAGGAGGAGGGAGGAGGGTCTGGAGAGGAGAGTGGAGACCAGCAGAAGATTAAACCCATCGTGGAGGAGACGGTGGTAGCAGGGAGGGGAACCTTCCACCAGTCTTCAGGTGAGTAGAGCTGTTGTTTCTGAAATCTGTATATTGGGCTCTTCGTTTCTACAAGGCAGACGGTACACTGTGTTGTCAATACAACTTGACCTAAACTCCACTGAATTAACACCTGACCTCGGCAGTGTTTTCCACAAGTACATAGAGTAGCCATCCAAATGGAAAAAGTAGCCAGCCAGGTGCCCCCGGGGTCTGAGGCTTGACCCCCAGGGTTTGGCATTTTTGGCCAAAGGAACTCTATTTTGGTGGCCTCTGGTACATTCTAAAGATTCCATCCGAATTAGTCAGTGAAATTATTTGACACTTTATCGAGTTCACTTCCCAGATTGGAAAAATTTGTTGTGGTTTTGTGTACAACAGGGCTCTCCAACCTTGTTCCTGGAGAGATACCCTCCTGGAGGTTTTAACTCCAACCCTGTTCCTGGAGAGATACCCTCCTGGAGGTTTTAACTCCAACCCTGTTCCTGGAGAGATACCCTCCTGTAGGTTTTAACTCCAACCTCAGTTGTAACTAACATGATTTAGTTTATCAACCAGCTAATTATTAGTCAGGTGCGCTAGATTAGGCTTTGAGTGAAAACCTACAAGCCTGTAGCTCTCCAGGAACAGAGATAGAGAGCTCTGGTAAAGAAAGACTACAATTTAAATGATGTTGTATGAATTCAGTTTATTGTTGTTTTGAATATGGTCTGGGCCTATATGATCAGGATTATTTTCTAAATAGGAGAACATTTGAACCTGTCTTCTCTTGAGTTTAGGTGTACAAAGTTTTACACAAATTACAAGATTACATCAGTTTTCAGTATTATCGTTCTGATTTTACATATCCTTAATTAATGTGAACTGATCATTAGTTAGGACCCTATAAAATGTGTTTTTTATTGTCTGATTCCATTTTATTTCCCAAATTCCGTTTTCTCTTAGTTTTTTCAGGTTTCTGTTTTTTTTTTAATATCGAAATCACACTTTTAAAAATAGAAAAACAACTAATTGGATGTTTTAAGTCCACAACAATGCTTAAACCTCATCAGGAGACCGCTTTGATATCTGGGAAAAACCTGATCAATTAAAATGTTTGGGTGTAGTTGGCCTTCAATTCAATGGCGTGCCCGGCAAGAGGCTGTTTATGGCGCGCCCGGCAAGAGGCTGTTTATGGCGCGCCCGGCAAGAGGCTGTTTATGGCGCGCCCGGCAAGAGGCTGTTTATGGCGCGCCCGGCAAGAGGCTGTTTATGGCGCGCCCGGCAAGAGGCTGTTTAGCATCACCGTCTGGCCAGCCCTGACATCCTAGGAAAGGACACCTAGGAAATCCTTGTCCCGTTGCAATACCATGGACATATAACCACGTTGCATGATTTATAAACGGCAAAGGCGTATAGGAGATCAACTTTATTCAGTTCTACACCTTTTAGAAAATAGTCACTTGCTGTTCAGTTGTCAAAGCACAGTAAATAGCCTGCCGTGCGCCGTGACTCCGCGTGGCTTGCTATGTGAAATAGGCCAAAGAAAATAAATGTGCCAGAAAACAATTAGGCTAAGTGGATTTTCACTCGTTGTTACCGTTTACGTTACATTCTAATTCACCAGCGTGCTCTGTAAGGAAATTAAACTGCAACCACAGTATGCAGAAATTGTACCGGGGGGGTGGGACAGATGGCAGAATGCGTTACCTTGTCATCGCTCGCTTTGTGACGGACAGGACTATCCTATCAATAGATGGCTAGCAGATGCATATTATTCATTATAGCAGGAGACGGTCTGACAGACTGGCGAACAAAGACTTTTAAATTGAAAGTATTGTAGTTTATCTGAAGTGGAAAATGTAGCTGATTAACTGACTTTCGTCTCTTATGGGAAAACGCTGTCTCTAACCCCTGACCCCTCCCTCTCTGTGTGTCTGAAGGAGATGAAGGTAACCATGACGCTTCTCAGATGGCTGAGGATGATGATGATGATGATGATCCAGAGAACAGGTATTAAAAAGTATTTTCATTCAAGACAAACCAAATATGTCCTGAACTGCATGCTTCTCAACCTGCTGACGAACATCCTTCAATCCTTTTTCTTATTTCCTTTACTTTTCTTATTTCCTTTACTTACGAGATGGCTGCCGTTTTGTGTTATTTTGTGTTTTTTCACATTGTACATAATGTTGCTGCTACTTTCTCTTATGATCGAAAAGAGCTTCTGGACATCAGAACAGCAATTACTCACCTCGAACTGGACAAAGACTTTTTAATGAGTCCGACGTGAAGGATATACTGCTTCTCCGAGAACAGGTCCAAATCCTTGTAATTCGTGTTAAGAAAAGATGGAGGTACAGGGGTGGAGATCTGGGTGCCTTGTGAGAATTAGTCTGCGAGTGGGTAATCCGCCTCTACACGTTGGCCAATAGAACGGATGGTAATCACTGGATAATAACCTGGATGAGCTCCGTTCAAGACTATCCTACCAACGGGACATTCAAAACTGTAATATCTTATGTTTCACAGAGTCGTGGCTCAACGACGAGACGGATAATATACAGTTGGCTGGGTTTTCCGTGCATCGGCAGGACAGAATAGCTAAGTCCGGCAAGACGAGGGTGGTGTGTATTTGTCAACAGCTGGTGCAAGATGTCTAATATTAAAGAAGTCTTGAGGTATTGCTCGCCTGAGGTAGTGTGGTCTACAGCTTATCATGAGGTACTCTATCTACCAAGAGAGATCATATATATTATTCGTAGCCGTCTATTTACCACCAAAAACCGATGCTGCCACTAAGACCACTCTCAACGAGCTGTATCAGGCCATAAGCAAACAAGAAAATGCTCATCCAGAAGCTGTGCTCCTGGTGGCTGGGTACTTTAATGCAGGCAAACTGAAATCAGTTTTACAACATTTTTACCAACATGTCACATGCAACCAGAGGAAAACAAACAAAACAAACTCTAGACCACCTTTACTCCACACAGAGACGTGTACATATCTCTGCCTCGCCCTCCATTTGGCAAATCTGACCATAATTCTATCCTCCTGATTCCTGCTTACAAGCAAAAACTAAAGCAGGAAGTACCAGTGACTCGCTCAATACGTAAATGGTCAAATGACGCGGATGCTACGCTACGGGACTGTTTTGCTAGCACAGAATGGAATATGTTCCAGGATTCATCCAATGGGATTGAGGAGTATACCACCTCAGTCACCGGCTTCATCAATAATAATAATAACGACGTCGTCCCCACAGTGACCGTATGTACATATCCCAACCAGAAGCCATGGATTACAGGCAACATCCGCACCGAGCTAAAGGCTCGACTGCCGCTTTCAAGGAGCGAGACACTAATCCGGACGCCTATAAGAAATCCCGCTGTGCCCTCAGACCAACCATCAAACAAGTAAAGCTTCAATACAGGACTAAGATTGAATCCAACTACACTGGCTCTGATGCTCGTCGGATGTTGCAGGGTTTACAACTACAATGGGGAACCCAGCCACGAGATGCCCAGTGATCTGAGCCTACCAGACGGGCTTAATGTCTTTTATGCTCGCTTCGAGGCAAGCAATATTGAAGCATGCACGAGAGCACCAGCTGTTCCGGACGACTATGTGATCACGCTCTCCGTAGCCGAGGTGAGCAAGACCTTTAAATAGGTCAACATACACAAGGCTGTACGAGCACTCTCGGACCAACTGGCAAGTGTCTTCAGTGACTTTTTCATCTTCTCCCTGACCAAGTCTGTAATACCTACATGTTTCAAGCAGACCACCATAGTCCCTGTGCCCAAGAAAGCGAAGGTAACCTGCCTAAATGACTACCGCCCCGTAGCACTCACGTCAGTAGCCAGGAAGTGCTTTGAAAGGCTGTATTTACATTGCCCCCCCCTTTACACTGCTTCTACATGCTGTTTATTTTCTGTGCGTAGACACTTTACCCCTACCTACTTGTACAAATTACATCAACTAACCTGTACCCCTGCATATTGACCCGGTACCCCCTGTATATAGCCTCGTTATTTATTTATATATATATATATATATTTTACTTTCGTTTATTTAGTAAATATCTTAACTCTATTTCTTGAATTGCATTGTTTGTTAAGGGCTTGTAAGTAAGCATTTCACTAAGTTCTACACCTGTTGTATTCGGCATTTCACTGTGAGGTCTACACCTGTTGTATTCAGCATTTCACTGTGAGGTCTACACCTGTTGTATTCGGCATTTCACTGTAAAGTATACACCTGTTGTATTCAGAGCATGTGACAAATCACATTGATTTTACATTTCTTCGTCCTTAATAGAATTGCCAAGAAGATGCTGCTGGCCCAGATCAAGGCCAACTACTCTTCAGGAGCAGAGGAGAGCTCTGACGAGGACGGAGAAGAGAAGGAACAGAAGAAGGGGAAGGGAGGAGAGGAGCAGGAGGAGGGTGAGCTACATTGACTTTTTCACTTCATACTTGTTGATACAGTGATTCTGCAGTTCCTCTTTCCACCACTAATGGTTTATGTCACTAGACTAGATCTTGAAACCATAAATAACTGCTTGTGTTCCCCTCAACAGTTGACGACGATGATGATGATGATGATGATGATGAAGGGGGCTCTGACGTGGACATGAAGAAGAGTGTGGGGCGTCGCCACAGGCTGCTCCGCCACAAACTGACGCTGAACGAAGGGGAGTCGGGAGAGGAGAAGGAGAAACCAGCTAGCAAGGGGAAGAAGGAGACCAAGAGGACCAGACGGAAAGGTACGAGGGCTGTCTGGCTGTTTGGCACGGTCTGGCTGGCTGGCCTGGTCTGTCTAGCTGGCCCGGTCTGTCTAGGCCTCTGTAATAACACCTAAGGAACAGAATGAAAGTCCTACTCAGCAAACTGATGACAGTTTTCAATCAACTCTACCTCCCGCCTCTCTCTCTATCCCCCTCTTTCTCCCTCTCTTCTCTCTCTCATTCTTTCTCCTTCTGCTTCTACACCTGCATTGCTTGCTGTTTTGGGTTTTAGGCTGGGTTTCTGTACAGCACTTTGAGATATCAGCTGATGTAAGAAGGGCTATGTAAATAAATTTGATTTGATTCTCCCCTCTCCCTGTGCCCTGTCTTCTCTTCTCCTCCCCTCTTGCTCTCCCCCTCTTCTCTCTCCCTCCCCCTCTTCTCTCTCCCTCCCCCTCTCCAGTGGGTAGTGATGACTCGGCAGACTCAGACTTTAAGGAGTCAGCTAGCAGCAGTGAGTCGGGAGTTAGTGAGGAGATCAGTGAGAAGGAGTCATCGTCAGAGGAGGAGTCGGAGTCTGAGAAGGAAGGCAGTAGCCGCAGGAGGACCACGCGCTCCTCCAAGAAGAAGAAGAAGAAGAAGAAGGAGGAGAGGAGCTACGCACAGAAGAAGAAACGGCGCCGCATCAAGGTCCAGGACACTTCATCCGACAAGGTATAGGGAAGGAGAGGATTTTCTCCTTACTCCTGAACAATTCTATATTTGTGAATTTGGTCTGGAATTCATTGGTTGGTCAATGTTTGATTGTTACCACATCATAGGTCACTATGTGTGATTTGGATTGGTCAGTTGACCCCTGGGGGTTGAAGTTTAAAGGTTTACCCACATTCTGTCCTCCCAGAGCGGGTCAGGAGAGGACGGCTCGGGGAAGGAGGATGGAGACACTCCTAAAGGACAGAGGAAGAAGATCAGAAAAATCCTCAAGGACGACAAGCTGAGGACGGAAACGAGGGATGCCCTAAAGGAGGAAGAGGAGAGGAGGAGACGCATCGCTGAGAGGGAGCAGCTCAGGGAGAAACTCAGAGAGGTAAAAAGTCAACTGTGTGTGCTCTGTTGTCATGGCATCCGCTAATGGGATGAAGATGATGATCAAGATGGACTGAGTCAATCAATGAGTCAACTACTCCTTCTGCCTGATGGTACGCTGACGAGCGCGATGGATGTGTGGTCCATTGTGGTTCAGATAAGAGCGTGGTACCAGCTATGCCATGTTTCCACAGTGATCACAGAAATGTACTGAATGTGCTCTTTCAATAGATTGGAAGTCGCTTAGCATTTCCTTAGTATAAAGGTTTGAATGCTTGTGGACTAGAAGATCAGCTGCCCTATACTCCTAGGAACATAACCTGTCCCAACCAGCAGAACAGTCTCCCAGCTGCCCTATACTCCTAGGAACATAACCTGTCCCAACCGGCAGAACAGTCTCCCAGCTGCCCTATACTCCTAGGAACATAACCTGTCCCAACTGGCAGAACAGTCTCCCAGCTGCCCTACCTATAGTCCTAGGAACATTAAACCTGTCCCAACCAGCAGAACAG
>NC_059450.1:97033513-97053513 GCF_905237065.1 Salmo salar | reverse complement strand
ACGCACAACGTCCACAGCACAACAGCGTATAGCACAGCAAGCAACAGCAAGTAGCACAACCGCGTACAGCCAACAGCGGTGGTAGCAGCAGCAGCAGCAACGCAGTAGCAGCACCGGTAGCACCACAACCGTAGTAGCAGCAGCAGCAACGCGGTGTATCAGCAGCAGCAACAGCGGTGGTTGCAGCAGCAACAACGCTGTTACAGCAGCAGCAACGGCAGTGGTTTCCGCAGCAACAGCGGTGGTTACAGCAGCACACCGTGGTTGCAGCAGCAGCACCGCGTTTGCAGCAGCAGCAACAGCGGTGGTTGCAGCAGCAGCAACAGCAGTGGTTGCAGCAGCAGCAACAGCTAGTTGCGGCAGCAGCAACAGCAGTGTTGCGGCAGCGGCAACAGCGGTGGTTGCAGCAGCAGCAACACAGGTAGCACACAGCGGTATCAACACAGCGCGTAGTAACAGCGGTGTAGCGTGTACACAGCGCGGTGGTAACAACTGTAACACAACAGCACATACAACACCGGCAGCGCGTTAACAACAACATCAGCGGCGGTGGTAACAACAGCAGCGGTGAACCTGGTCACCTCGCTTTGCCTTAACACGCTTAACACAGGTCGGTTGAACAACAACGTCAGCTTACAACAGCAGCGGCGGTTCTGTAACTGCCCGTGAACAACAACGGCAGCCCGCGGTGTAACAACAACCGCAGCGGTAGTAACACACCAGCGCGGCGGTGGTAACAACAACATCAGCCGGTTAACAGCAGCGGCAGCAGCGCGCGGTTACGGCGCGGTTAACACAGCAGCGCTATAACAACAACAACGCGCGTGGTAACAACACCAGCAGCGGTGGTAACAACAACAGCAGCAGCAGCAGCAACAGCAACAACAGCAGCAGCAGCACAACAGCAGCAGCAGACAACAGCAGCCGCAGCGGCGGCGGTGTAACAACGTGGTGTAACAACAACAGCGGCGGTGGCACCGGCGGCAGTCGCGGCAGCGGTGTGGCGAAGCGCATGGTAAAGGACAGCACGCGCAGTGGTAACACACAGTTAACAGCCGCGGCGGTGGTAACAACAGCAGCAGGGTGGTAACAGCAGCAGCGCGGTGTAACAGCACAGCACGTTAACAGCGGCCACGTTACAAGGCGCACAACAGCGGCAGTGTAACAACAGCGTGTAACAGCAACAGCACGTGGTGTACAACACAACGTGATATAACAACACATCAAAGTAAACACAGTAACGTTTGGTGTAACAACGGCGGTGTTGCAGCGGTATAACAGCAGTGGTTGCGGCGGTAGTAACCGCTTCCGGTGGTAACAGCGGTGTGCATGGTAACAACGGCAGTGGTTGAGCGTAGTAACAACAGCAGTAGTTGCGGCGGTATGTAACAACAGCACTGTTGCAGCAGTATAACAACACTGTTGCAGTAATACAACTGGTTGCACGTGTACAACAGCGGTGGTTCAGCGGCAGCAACAGCGGTGTTCCAGCAGCACCGTTTCAGCAACAACAGCCGTATTGCAGCAACAGCAGTGGTGTCGGCAACGCGTGGTAGCAGCAACGCGGTGGTAGCAGCACCGGTGGTAGCGGCAACGGCGTGTGCAGAACAACGGCGGTAGTGACGGCGGTGTAGCAGCAACAGCGGCGGGTGGCAGCAACGCGGTGGCGGTAGCAGCAACGGCGGCGGTGGTAGGCGGCACGGCGGCGGCGGCGTGGCGGCACAGCAGCAGAGTAGCAGTGAACAGCAGCACGCAGCGGTAACAACAGCGGCAGCGGTAACAAGGCAGCGGCAGCGGTAACAACAACGCAGCGCAGTAACAACAGCCGCTAACAACACCGTAACCGGCCTAACAACACGGCACGGCGTAACAGCAGCAGCACAGCGGCAAGGCAACACAGCATAACAGCGGCAGCGGCGTAACACAGCAGCAGCAGTAACAACAGCAGCGCAGCAGTAACAGCAGCAGGTAACAAGTGCGCGAGAACAGCAGCAGCAGTAACAGCAGCAGCAGCAGTCACAACAGCAGTGTGTAACAACACAGCAGCAGCAGTAACAGCAGCAGCAGCAGTGTAACAGCAGCAGCAGCGTCCCCAGAGAGTGCAGCACAGCAGCAGCAACGCAGCAGCAGCAGCAACAGCAGCAGCGAGACGCAGCAGTAACAACGCGCAGCAGCAGTATACAACAGCAGCAGCGTAGTAACAGCAGCAGCAGCGTAGTAACAACAGCAGCAGCAGCAGGATAGTAACAACAGCAGCAGCACAGTAGTAACAACAGCAGCAGCAGCAGTAGTAACAACAGCAGCAGCAGTAGTAACAACAGCAGCAGCAGTAGTAACAACAGCAGCAGCAGTAGCAACAGCAGCAGCAGCAGCAGTAGTAACAACAGCAGCAACACAGCAGTAGTAACAACAACAGCAGCAGTAACAACAGCAACAGCAGCAGCAGCAGTAACAGCAGCAGTAGCAGCAGCAGTATACAGGAGCAGCAGTAGTAACAACAGCAGCAGCAGTGGTACAGCAGCAGCAGCAGTAGTAACAGCAGCAGCAGCAGTAGTAACAACAGCAGCAGCAGTGGTAACAGCAGCAGCAGCAGTAGTAACAACACAGCAGCAGTAGTAACAACAGCAGAGCAGTAGTACAACAGAGCAGCAGTAGTAACAACAGCAGTACAACAACAGCGTAGTAACAGCAGCAGCAACACAGTAGTAACAGCAGCAGCTGCAGCAGCGGTGTAACAACAGCAGCGCAGCAGCAGCAGCAGTAGTAACAACAACAGCAAGCAGCAGCAGCAGCATTGTAACACAGCAGCAGCAGTAGTACAACAAGCAGCAGCAGTAGTAACAACAGCAGCAGCAGCAGGTATAACAACAACAGCAGCAGTGTGTAGCAACAGCAGCAGCAGTAGTAACAACAACAGCAGTATAACAGCAGCAACGGTAGTAACAACAGCAGCAGCAGTAGTAACAACAGCAGCAACGGTAGTAACAACAACAGCAGCAGCAGTAGTAACAACACAGCAGCAGTAGTAACAACAGCAGCACATAGTAACAACAGCAGCAGCAGTAGTAACAGCAGCAGCAGCAGAAACAGCAGCAGTATAGCACAGCAGTAGTAACAGCAGCAGTAGTAACAGCAGCAGCAGCAGCGTAGTAACAGCAGCAGCAGCAGTAAGAAACAGCAACAGCAGCAGTAGTAACAGCAGCAGCAGCAGTAGTAACAGCAGCAGCAGCAGTGTAACAGCAGCAGCAGCAGTAAGTAACAGCAGCAGCAGCAACAGCAGCAGTAGTAACAGCAGCAGCAGCAGTAGTAACAGCAGCAGCAGTAGTAACAGCAGCAGTAGTAACAGCAGCGTAGCAGAACAGCACAGCAGCAGTGATAACAGCAGCAGCAGTAGTAACAACAGCAGCAGCAGTAGTAACAGCAACGCAGCAGTGGTAACACAGCAGCAGTAGTAACAACAGAGCAGCAGATAGTAACAGCAGCAGCAGCAACAGCAGCAGTAGTAGCAACAGCAGCAGTAACAACAGCAGCAGAGCAGCAGCAGTAGCAACAACAGCAGCCAGCAGCAGTAACAACAGCAGCAGCAGCAGTAGTAACAACAGCAGCAGCAGCAGCAGTGAATAACAACAACAGCAGCAGCAGTAGTAACAGCAGCAGCAGCAGCAGTAGTAACAACAACAACAGCAGCCAGTTCAACAGACACAGTCAACGCAACAACAGCAGTAGTAACAACAGCAGCAGCAACAGCAGCAGTAGTAACAAACAGCAGCAGCAGTAGTAACAACAACAGCAGCAGCAGTAGTAACAACAGCAGCAGCAGCAGCAGCAGTAGTAACAACAACAACAACAGCAGCAGCAGCAGTAGTAACAACAACAGCAGCAGCAGTAGTAACAACACCAGCAGCAGCAGCAGTAGTAACAACAACAGCAACAGCAGCAGCAGTAGTAACAACAGCAGCAGCAGCAGCAGTAACAACAGCAGCAGCAGCAGAGTAACAACAGCGCAGCAGCAGTAACACAGCAGCAGCAGTAGTAACAGCAGCAGCAGCAGTAGTAACAACAGCAGCAGCAGTAGTAACAACAGCAGCAGCAGTAGTAACAACAGCAGCAGTAGTAACAACAGCAGCAGCAGTAGTAACAGCAGCAGCAGTAGTAACAACAGCAGCAGCAGTAGTAACAACAGCAGCAGCAACAGCAGCAGAGTAACACAACAGCAGCAGCAGCAGTAACAACAACAGCAGCAGCAGCCAGTAGTAACAACAACAGCAGCAGCAGTAACAACAACAGCAGCAGCAGCAGTAGCAACAACAGCAGCAGCAGCAGTAGCAACAACAGCAGCAGCGTAACAACAACAGCAGCAGCAGGTAGCAACAACAAGCAGCAGCAGCAGTAGCAACAGCAGCAGCAGCAGCAGTAGCAGCAGCAGCAGCAGCACCAACACAGCAGCAGCAGCAGCAAGTAGTAACAACCCGCAGCAGCAGCAGTAGTAACAACAGCAACACAGCAGCAGTAGTAACAACAGCAGCAGCAGCAGTAACAACAGCAGCAGCAAGTAACAACAAAGCAGCAGTAGTAACAACAGCAGCAGCAGCAGTAGTAACAACAGCAGCAGCAGTAGCAACAGCAGCAGTATAACAACAGCAGCAGCAGCAGCAACAGCAGCAGCAGTAGTAACAACAGCAGCAGCAGCAGCAACAACAGCGGTACAACAGCAGCAGCAGCAGACACAACAGCAGCAGCAGCAGTAGTAACACACGCAGCAGCAGCAGTATAAAACAACAGCAGCGCAGCAGTAAAATAGCACAGAGACAGCAGCAGCAGTAGTAACAACGATGGCAGCAGCATAACAACAACAGCAGCAGCAGCAGTAGAACAGCAGCAGCAGCAGTGGTATCACGCCAGCAGCAGTAGTAACAGCAATCCAGCAGCAGCAGTAGTAACAACCCGCAGCAGCGGTAGTAACAGCAACAAGCAGCACAAGCAGTAGTAACAACACAGCAGCAGCAGCAGTAGTAACAGCAACAGCAGCAAGTAGTAACACTCGGCAGCAGCAGCAAGTAACAACAGCAAGCAGCAGCAGCAACAGTAGCAGCACACAACGCAGCAGTAGTAGCAGCAACAGCAGCAGCAGTAGTAACAGTAACAGCAGCTACCAGCAACAACAGCAGCAGCAGCAGCAACAACAGCAGCAGCAGCAGCAACAACAGCAGCAGCAGCAGCAACAGCAGCAGCAGCAACAAAACAAGGCAGCAGCAACAGCAAGCAACAACAGCACAGTAGCAACAACAGCAGCAACGTAGTTCAACAACAGCAGCAGCAGTAGCAACAACAGCAGCAGCAGGTTAACAATAACACAGCAGCAGCAAGCAGTAACAACAACAGCAGCAGCAGTAGTAACAACAGCAGCAGCAGCAGTTAAACAACACAGCAGCAGTAGTAACAGCAGCAGCAGTAGTACCCAGCAGCAGCAGCAGTAGTAACAGCAGCAGCAGCAGTAGTAACAAGCAGCAGTAGTAACAGCAGCAGCAGCAGCAGTAAACGCACAGCAGCAGCAGAACAGCAGCAGCACAGCAGTAGTAACAGCAGCAGCAGCAGCAGGCAGTAGTAACACAGCAGCAACAGCAGCAGTGTAACAGAGCAGCAGTAGTAACAACAACAGCAGCAGCAGCAGTAGTAACAACAGCAGCAGCAGCCGGTAGTGCAGCAGCAGCAGCGAGTAGCAACAACAGCAGCAGCAATGGTAACAACAGCAGCAGCAGCAGTACAACAACAGCAGCAGCAGTAGAGCAACAGCAGCAGCTTAACAACAGCAGCAGCAGTAGTAACAACAACAGCAGCAGCAGCAGCAGCAAGTAGTAACAACACGCAGCAGCAGTGGTAGTAACAACAGCAGCAGCAGTATAACAACAGCAGCGCGCAGTAGTAACAACAGCAGCAGCAGTAGTAACAACAGCAGCAGCAGCAGTAAGTAACAACAGCAGCAGCAGCGTACCGCAGCAGCAGCAGTAAGTAGCAACAGCAGCAGCAGTAGCAGCAGCAACAGCAGCAGTAGCAGCAGCAGCAGCAGTAGTACAGCAGCAGCAGCAGTAGTAGCACAACAGCAGTAGAGCAACAACGCAGCAGTAGTACAACAACAGCAGTAGTAACAACGCAGCACCAGCAGCAGTAGCAGCAGCAGCAGTAGCAGCAGCAGCAGCAGCAGTAGTAACAGCAGCAGCAGCGCAGTAGTAACAGCAGCAGCAGCACAGTACACAGCAGCAGCAGCAGTAGTAACAGCAGCAGCACAACAACCAGCAGTCAGTCAACAGCAGCAGCAACCAGCAGCAGCAGCAACAGAGCAGTAGCAGCAGCAGCAACAGCAGTAGTAGCAGCAGCAGCATACACAACGAGTACCAGCAGCGCACGCAGCGTAGCACAACAGCAGCAGCGACAGCAGCAGCAGCAACAGCCAGCAGCAGCACAGGAGTCTGCAGCAGCAGATAGCCCAGCAGCAGCAGCGGTAGCAGCCACAGCAGTAGTGGCAGTGCAGAGCAGCAGCAGTAGTGCAGCAGCAGCAGTAAGCAGCAGCAGCAGCAGTAGCAGCAGCAGCAGCAGTAGTTGCAGCAGCAGCAATGGCAGCAGCAGCGATGGCGCAGCAGCAGCAGCAGTGGCAGCAGCAGCACAGCAGTAGCAGCAGCAACAGCGTGCAGCCAGCAGCACAGCTGCAGCAGCAACAGCAGTAGAGCTGCAGCAGCAGCAGCAGTAGTTGCAGCAAGCACAGCAGCAGTTGCAGCAGCAGCTGCAGCAGCAGCAGTAGCTGCAGCAGCAGCAACAGCAGCAGTGCAGCAACCAGTAGTTGCAGCATTGCAGCAGCAGCAGTAGTAGCAGCAGCAGCAGCAGCAGTAGTTGCAGGCAGCAGCAGTAGTTGCAGCAGCAGCAACAGCAGTAGTTGCAGCAGCAGCAACAGCAGTAGTTGCAGCAGCAGACAAGCCAGCAGTAGTTGCAGCAGCAGGCAAGCAGCAGTAGTTGCAGCAGCCAGCAACCGCAGTAGTTGCAGCAACAGCAGCAGCGGTAGCAACAGCAGTAACACGCGTGTTCGCAGCAGAACAACAGCAGTAGTTGCAGCGTATAACAACAGCAGTAGTTGCAGCAGTAGTAACAACAGCAGTAGTTGCAGCAGCAGCAACAGCAGTAGTTGCAGCAGCAGCAACAGCAGTAGTTGCACACAGCAGTAGTTGCAGCAACAGCAGTAGTAGCAGCAACAGCAGTAGTAGCAGCAACAGCAACAGTAGTAGCAGCAACAGCAGCAGTAGTAGCACGCAACAGTAGTAACAGCAACAGCAGTAGTAGAGCAACAGCAGTAGTAAGTAGCACAACAGCAACAGTAGTAACAGCAGCAGCAGCAGCACAGCAGCAGTAGTAGCAGCAGCAGCAACAGCAGTAGTAGTAGAGAGCAGCGCAATAGCAGTAACAACGCAGCAGCAGTAAAACAGCAGCAGCAGTAGTACACAGCAACAGCAGTAAACAGCAGCGCAACAACATTGCAGCAGCAACAGCAGTAGTAGTAGTCAACAACAGAGAGTAGTAGTAGCAACAACAGCAGCAGCAGTAGCAACAACAGCAGCAGCAGCAGCAACAACAGCAGTAATCAGCAGCAGCAACAGCAGCAGCAGTAACAACAGCAGCAGCAGTAGCAACAACAGCAGCAAGCAGCAGTAGCAACAACAGCAGCAGCAGTTAACAACAGCAGCAGCAGTAGTAACAGCAGCAGCAGCGGTAAAGTAACAGCAGCAGCAGCAGCGAGTAGTAACAACAACAGCAGCAGCGGAGTAGTAACAACAGCAGCAGCAGCCTAGTAACAACAGCAACAGCAGCAGCAGCAGTAGTAACAACAGCAGCAGCGCAGCAACAGCAACAGCAGCAGGCACAACAGTAGTAGCGCAGCAACAGCAGCAGCATTAGCAACAACAGCAGCAGCAGCAGCAGTAACAGAACAACAGCAGCAGCAGTAACAGCCGCAGCAGTAGTAACAGCAGCAGCAGCAGTAGTAACAGCAGCATGTACAGAGCAGTAGTAACAGCAGCAGCAGTAGTAACAGCAGCAGCAGCAGTAAAGTAGCAGCAGCAGCAGCAGTAGTAACAACGCAGCAGCAGCAGTAGTAACAGCAGCAGCAGCAGTAACAGCAGCAGCAGTGTAACAGCAGCAGCAGCGCAGTAGAACAGCAGCAGCAGTAGTAACGCAACAGCAGCAGTATAACACAGCAGCAGCAGTAGTACAGCAGCAGCAGCAGCGCAGTAGTGCAGCAGCAGCAGCAGCAGTAGTAACAGCAGCAGCAGCAGCAGCAGTAGTAGACACAGCGCGGCAGTGTAAGCAGCAACAGCAGCGAGTGGTACAGCAGCAGCAACAGGTATAACAACAGCAGCAGCAGCAGCAGTAGTAACAACACAGCAGCAGCAGCAGTAGTAACAGCAGCAGCACGCGAGTAGTGTAACAACAACAGCAGCAGCAGTAGTAACAACGCAGCAGCAGCAGTAACACAGCAGCAGCAGCAGCAGTAACGCAGCAGCAGCAGCAGTACAACAGCAGCAGCAGCAGTGTACAGCAGTACAGCAGCAGTAGTAGCAATCAGCAGCAGCAGCAGCAGCAGCAGCAGCAACAGCAACGTAGTAGCAGCAGCAGCAGCACAGTAGTACAGCAGCAGCAGCAGCAGCAACAGCAGCAGCAGCAGCAGCAGCAGCAGAGTAGTAAAGCAGCAGCAACCAGCAGTAGTAGCAGCAGCCGCAGCAACAGCAGCAGTTGCAGCAGCACAGCAGCAGCACAGCAGTAGTTGCAGCAGCAGCAGCAGCAGCAACAGCGCAGCAGCAGCAGTTACAACAGCAGCAGCAATCAGCGCAGCAGCAACCAGCAGCAGCAGCACAGCAGTAGCACGCAGCAGCACAGCAGCAGCGCAGCAGCGCAGCGTGCAGCAGCAGACAGAGTGCAACGCAGCAGCAGCAGTAGTTGCAGCAGCAGCAGCAGCGTGCCAGCAGCAGTTAGCAGCGGCAGCAAATACAGCAGCAGCAGTGGTAGCAGCAGCAGCAGTTGACAGCAGCGCAGTGCTCGCAGCAGCAGCAGCAGTAGTACGCAGCAGCAGCAGCAGTAGTACAGCAGCAGCAAGCAGCAGCAGCGGCAGCAGTAGTTGCAGCAGCAGCAGCTGAGTAACAGCAAGCGCAGTCGTAACAGCAGCAGCAGCAGTAGCAGCAGCAGTGTCAGCAGCAGCAGCAGCAGCAGCAGCAGCAGCAGTAGTTGCAGCAGCAGCAGCAGCAGTGTAACAGCAGCAGCAGCCAGCAGCAGTAGTTGCAACAGCAGCAGCAGCAGCACAGCAGTGGTGCAGCAACGCAGTAGTAGCAGCAACAGCAGTGGTTGCAGCAGCAGCAGGATAGCAGCAGCAGCGCAGCAACAGCAGCGCAGCAACAGCATGCAGCAACAGCAGTAGTTGCAGCAGCAGCAGCAGTAGTTGCAGCAACAGCAACAGCAGTAGTAGCAGCAACACATACACAGCAACAGCAGTAGCAGCAACAGCAGTAGCTGCAGCAGCAGCAACGCAGTAGTTGCAGCAGCAGCAACAGCAGTAGGCATCAACAGCAGTAGCAGCCAGCAGCAGCAGCAGCAGCAACGCAGTAGCTGCACAGCAGTACACAACAGTAGTAGCAGCAGCAGTAGCAACAGCAGCAGTGAGTAGCAGCAGCAACAGCAACGTAGTAGCAGCAGTGGTAGTGAGTAGTGCAGCAGCAGCAACAGCAGTGGTTGCAGCAGCACAACAGCAGTAGTCAGGTAGTTGCAGCAGCAACACATAGTAGCCAACAGCAGTAGTAGCAGCAGCAGCAGTAGTTCACCAGCAGTAGTTGCAACAGCAGAGTAGTTAGCACAGCAGTAGATACAGCAGCAGCAGTAGTAGCAGCAGCAACAATAGTCAGCAGCAGCATAGTAGCAGTAGTAACAACAGCAGCAGTAGTAGACACAGCAGCAAGTTGAATAACACCAGCAGCAGCAGTAGTAACAGCAAGCAGCAGTAGTAACAACAGCAGCGCAGTAGAGCATAGTAGCAACAACAGCAGCAGCAGTAGTAACAACAGCAGCAGCAGTAGTAACAACAGCAGCAGCAGTAGTAACACGCAGCAGCACAGTATACACAGCAGCAGTAGTAACAACGGCAGCAGTAGTAACAACAACAGCAGCAGCAGTAACAACAACAGCAGCAGTAGTAACAACAGCAGCAACAACAGCAAGCAGCAGCAACAACAGCAACAGCAGTAGTAACACGCAGCAGCAGCAGCAGCAGTAGTACAGCAGCAGCAGTAGTAACAACACAGCAGCAGCAGCAGCGTGTAACACAGCAGTAGTAACAGCAACGCGCAGTAGTAACAGCAGCAGCAGCAGCAGTAACAGCAGCAGCAGCAGCAGTAACAGCAGCAACAGCAGCAGTCAGCCAGACAGCAGACAGCAGCAGCGTAGTAACAGCAGCAGCAGCATAGTAACAGCAGCAGCAGCAGCAGTATAAACAGCAACAGCAGCAGAGTAACAACAGCACAGCACAGTAGTAAAACAGCAGCAGCAGCAGTGTAACTACAGCAGCAACAGCAAGGTGTGCAGTAGAACAACGGTAGCAGCAGCAGCAGCAGCAGCAGCAGTAGTAGTAGTACGCAGCGCTCAGCAGCAGCAGTCAAGCAGCAACAGCAGTAGTAGACCACAACAGCAGCAGTAGTAGCACGCCAGCAGCAACAGCAGCAAGTGCAGCAGCAGCAACAGCAGTAGTAGCAGCAACAGCAGCAGTAGTAAGCAGCAGCTCAACAGCAGCAGCGCAAGTAACAGCAGCATTGCAGCAGCAGCAGTAGTTCGCAGCAGCAGCAACACGTGCAGCAGCAACAGCAGTAAGGGTGGCGCAGCAGCATTGTGCGCAGCAGCATTAGTTGCAGCGCAGCAGCAGTCACAGCAGCAGTACAGCAGCAGCAGCAGCAGTAGTTGAGCCAGCAGCAACGTAGTTCCAGCAGCAGTAGCAGCAGCAGCAGCACTGCAGCAGCAGTCGCAGTACGCAGCAGCAGCAGACAGTGCAGCAGCAGCAAGTAGCAGCAGCAGCATAGCAGAGCTGCAGCAGCAGCAGCAGTGACAGCAGCAGCAGCCCAGCAGCAGTAGTCGCAGCAGCAGCAGCAGTAGTTGCAGCAGCAGCAGCAGCAGTAGTAACAGCAGCAGCAGCAGCAGCAGTAGTTGCAGCAGCAGCAGCAGGCAGTAGTGCACAGAGCGCACACAGTAGTACAACAGCAGCAGCAGTAACAACAGCAGCACAGTAGCTACAGCAGCAGCAGTAACACTGCAGCAACAGCAGCAGTAACAGCAGCAGCAGCAGCGGCAGCAGCAGTAGTGCACAGCAGCAGCAGTAGTTGCAGCAGCAGCAGTAGTAGCAGCAGCAGCGTAGTAACAGCAGCAACAGAGGCGGTAGCAGCAACAGCAGCAGCAAACAGTAGTTGCAAAGCAGTGGTGCAAGCAACAGCAGTAGTGCAGCAACAGCAACAGCAGTAGTTGCAAGCAACAGCAACAGCAGTAGTTGCAGCAGCAACAGCAGCAGGTAGTAACCAGCAGCAGCATTTAACAGCAGCAGCGCAGTCAGCAACAGCAGTAGTTGCACAGCAGTCAGCGTATAACAACAGCAGCAGCGCAGCAGTAGTCGCGCAGTGCAGCGCGTAACAGCAACAGCAGTTAACAGCAAGTAGTAAACAGCAACAGTAGTAACGCAACAGTAGTAGGAGCGCAGCAGTAGTAACGCAGTAACAACAGCAGTAACAGCAACAGTAGGTAACAGCAGCAGAGTGTACCGCAACAGCAGTAGTAGCAGCAGCAGCAACACAGCAGAGTAGTAGTAACAACACAGCAG
The DNA here is from genome assembly GCF_905237065.1 of Salmo salar. NCBI lineage: Eukaryota > Metazoa > Chordata > Actinopteri > Salmoniformes > Salmonidae > Salmo > Salmo salar. Next base: position 97,041,626 of record NC_059450.1, on the reverse strand, counting down.
TAGTAGCAGCAACAGCAGTAGTAGCAGCAGCAACAGCAGCAGTAGTAGCAGCAACAGCAGCGAGTAGTAGGCAGCAACAGCAGTAGTAACCCAGCAGCAACAAAGCAGCAGCAACAGACGCAACAGCAGTAGTACGCAGAGTGGTAACACTACACAGCAGTAGTATCAGAGCGGTAGTAACAACAGCAGCAGCAGTAGTAACAACAGCAGCAGCAGCAGTAGTAACAGCAGCAGCAGCAGTAGTAACAACAGCAGCAGTGAATAGTAACAACAGCAGCAGCAGTAGTAACAGCAGCAGTAGTAACAACAGCAGTGTAGTAACAACGCAGCAGCAGTAGCAACAAACAGCAGCAGTAGTAACAGCAGCAGCAGTAGTAACAACAAACAGCAGCAGCAGCAGTGGCACAACAGCAGCAGCGGTAACAACAGCAGGCAGCAGTAGTAACACCCACTTAACAACAGCAGCAGCAGCATAACACAGCGCAGCAGTGGTAACACGCAGCAGGAAGTACAACGCGCAGCGTGTAACAACACCAATTCAACAGCAACATATCCGCAACGCTCTTACCCTCAACAGCCCACTAGTAACAACAGCAGCAGCAGTAGTAACAACAGCAGCAGCAGTAGTAACAACAGCAGCAGCAGTAGTAACAACAGCGGCAGCAGTAGTAACAACAGCAGCAGCAGTAGTAACAACAACAACAGCAGTTCAGCAGCAGCAGTAGAACAACAGCAGCAGCAGTAACAGCAGCAGCAGTAGTAACAACAGCAGCAGCAGTAGTAACAGCAGCAGCAGCAGTAGTAACAGCAGCAGCAAGTAGTAACAACGCAGCAAGCAGTAGTAACACAGCAGCAGCAGTAGTAACAACAGCAGCACAGCAGTAGTAACAGCAGCAGCAGCAGTAGTAACACGCACAGTAGTACCAGCAGCAGTAGTAACACGCAGCAGCAGTAGTAACAGCAACACAGCAGCAGCAGTAGTAACAGCAGCAGCAGCAGTAGTAACAGCAGCAGCAGCAGGTAACAGCAGCAGCAGCGGTAGTAACAACAGCAGCAGCAGTGGTAACAACAGCAGCAGCAGTAGTAACAACAGCAGCAGCGTAGTAACAACAGCAGCAGCAGCAGTAGTAACAACAGCAGCAGCAGTAGTAACAACAGCAGCAGAACAGCAGCAGCAGTAGTAACAACAGCAGCAGCAGCTAGTAACAACACAGCAGCAGTAGTAACAACAGCAGCAGCAGCAGCAGTAGTAACAGCAGCAGCAGCAGTAGTAACAGCAGCGGCCGCAAGCGGTAACAGCAGCACTTAACACAACAGCCCAGCATGTAACAACAACCTAATTACTACAGGAGTAACAGCGGCAGCTTTTACAGCAGCAGCGTTTACAGTACGCGCAGCCAGTATAACAGCAACGCAGCAGTAGTAACAAGCAGTAGTAACAGCAGCAGCAGCAGTAGTCACAGCAGCAGCAGCTAACGTACAGCAGCAGCAGTAGCAACAGCAGCAGCAGCAGTGGACACAGCAGCAGTTAACAACAGCAGCAGCAGTAACAACAGCAGCAGCAGTAGTAACAACAGCAGAACAGCAGCAGCAGTAGTAACAGCAGCAGCAGTAGTAACAACAGCAGCGAGTTAGCAACAACAGCAGCAGCAGTAGTAACAACAGCAGCAGCAGTAGTAACAGCAGCAGCAGTACAACACAGCAACAGCGCAGTAGTAACAACAAACAGCACAGCAGCAGTAGCAACAACAGCAGCAGCAGCAGTAGTCAACAGCAGCAGCAGCAGTACAACAGCAGCAGTAAGTACAAGCAGCAGCAACAGCAGTAGTAGCAGCAGCAACAGCAGTGTAACAACAGCAGTAGTAGTCAGCAGCAACAGTGGTAGTAACAGCAGCAGCAGTAGTAGTAGAGCAACAGCAGTAGTAGTAACAGCAGCAGCAACAGCAGTAGTACGAGCAACAGCAGTAGTAACAGCAGCATAGCAGCAGCAGTAGCAGCAGCACGCAGTACAGCAGCAGTAGCAGCAGCACAGCAACAGCAGTAGTAGTAGCAGCAGCAGCAGCGGTAACAACGCAGCTAGTAGCAACAGCAGCAGCACAGCGCCGCGCAGCAGCAGCTAACAACAGCAGCAGCGAGCGGTAGTAAACAACAGCAGACAGCAGCAGCAGTAGTAACAGCAACAGCAACAGCAGTAGTACACAACAGCAGCAGCAGTAGTACACAGCAGCAGCAGGAAACGCAGCAGCAGCAGTAACAACAGCAGCAAGCAACAACGCAAGCAACAACAGCAGCAGCATAACAACAGCAGCAGCAGAAACAGCAGTAGCAACAGCAGCAGCAGCAGCAGCAGTAGTAACAACAACAGCAGCAGTAGTATAGCAACAACAGCAGCAGACAACAACAGTAACAGCAGCAGCAGCAATAACAACAACAGCAGCAGCAGCAACAACAACAGCAGCAACAGCAGCAGCAGCAGCGTAGTAACAGCAGCAGCAGCTTCGAGCAACAGCAGCAGCGCAGTAGTAACAACAGCAGCAGCGGTAACAACAGCAGCGTAGCAACAACAGCAGCAGCAGTAGTAACAACAGCACAGCAGTAGTAACAACAGCAGCAGCAGTAGCAACAACAGCAGCAGCAGCAGCAGTAGTCAACAGCAGCACAGCAGCAGCAGTGTCGCAGCAGCAGTAACAACAGACAGCAGCAGGCAGTAGTAACAGCAGCAGCAGCAGTAGTAACAGCAGCAGCAGCAGTAACAGCAGCAGCAGCAGTAGTAACAGCAGCAACAACAGCAGCAGTAGTAACAACGCAGCAGGTAGTAACAACAGCAGCAGTAGTAGCGCAACAGCAGCAGTAGTAACAGCAGCAGCAGCAGTAGTACAGCAGCAACAGTAACAACAGCGAGAACAGTAATACACACAGCAGTAGTAGCAGCAACAGCAGTAGTAGCAGCAGACAGCAGTAGTAGCAGCGCAGCAACAGCAGTAGCAGCACAGCAACAAGCAGCGCAACAACAGCAGCAGCTGAGCAGCAACATAGAGGAAGCAGTATCAGCGTAGTAGTTAAAGCAGCAACAGCAGTAGCAACAGCAACAGCAGTAGCAACAGCACGTAGCAGAGCAACAGCAGTAGCAACAGCAGTAGTGCAGCAGCAGCAGCGGTAGCAGCAGCAGCAGCAGCAGCAGCAGCAGCAGCAGCCAGCAACAGCAGTGAACAGCAACAGCAGGTAGTCAGCAGCAGCAACAGCAGTAGTAGTCAGCAGCAGCAGCAACAGCAGCAGTAGTAGCAGCAGCACACAGCGTGTAGCGCAGCAGCGACCACAGTAGTGCAGCGCAGCAGCAACCCGCCCGAGTAGCAGCAACAGCAGTGGTTCAGCAGCAGCAGCAGTTAGCAGCAGCAGCAGCAGTCCAGCAGCGTAGTAACAACAGCACGCAGTACAACAGCACAGTAACAGCAGCAGCAGCAGCAGCAGCAGTAGTAGTAGTAACCGCAGCAGCAGTAGTAACAACAACAGCAGCAGCAGTAGAATAACAACAACACAGCAGCAGGTGACAACAACAGCAGCGGTAACACAGCCGCAGCTGTGTAGCCGCACCTAACAGCAGCAGCAGCAATACAACAACAGTAACAGCAGCAGCAAAGTAGTAACAGCAGCAGCAGCAGCAGTGGCAGCAGCAGCAGCAGTAGTAACGCGCAGCAGCAGTGGTAACAGCAGCAGCAGCTAGCAACAGCAGCAGCAGCAGTGGTACAGCAACAGCGCAGCAGTAGTAAACACACAGCGGCGCGTAGTAACCAGCGCAGCAGTAGTAACAGCAGCAGTAGTAGTACAACAACAACAGCCCAGAGGTCGTAACAACACAGGCAGTTATGCACAGTTAACCCCGTATTAACACTACACAAGTTTAGCACCCCATAGCACAGTCCAGCATCACACAGTTAACAGCATCGTTTACAGGCAGCATGTTACCAGCACCAGCGGCACAAGTACAAGCAGCAGCACAGCTTCAGTGCAGCAGCAGCGATCAACACCACAGCAGTCAACACCACCACCGAGTCCCGTGAGTAGTAACAACACAGCAGGTAGTACAGCAGCAGCGTACAAACAACAGTAGCAGCAGCGGTAACAACATGGCAGCAGCAGCAGCAGTAATAACAGCACAGCAGCAGCAGCAGCAGCAGCAACAGCAGCAGCAGCAGCAGTAGTAACAACAGCAGCAGAGTAACAACAGCAGCAGCAGTGAGTAACAACAGCAGCAGCAGTAGTAACAACAGCAGCAGCAGTAGTAACAACAGCAGCAGCAGTAACAACAGCAGCAGCAGCAGCAGCAGCAGTAGTAACAACAGCAGCAGCAGCAGCAGTAATAACAACAGCAGCAGCAGCAGCAGCAGTAGTAACAACAGCAGCAGCAGCAGAGTAGTAACAACAGCAACAGCAGCAGAAACACAGCAGAGTAACAGCAGCAGCGAGCAGTTAACAAGCCGCGTAGTACAGCAGCAGCAGCGGTAACACAGCAGCAGTAACAGCAACAGCAGTAACAACAGCAGCAGCAGCCATGCAACAGCAGCGCAGTAGTAACATCAACAGCAGCAGCAGTAGTAACAGCAGCAGCAGTAACAACAAGACAGCAGCGGTGGTAACAGCAGCAGCAGTAGTACAACAGCAGCAGCAGTAGTAACAACACAGCAGCAGTAGTAACAGCAAGCAGCAGTAGTAACAGCAGCAGCTAGTAACAGCAGCAGTAGTAACAGCAGCAGCAGCAGTAGTAACACAGCAGCAGTAGTAACAGCGGCAGCAGTAAACAGCAGCAGTAGTAACAGCAGCAGCAGTAGTAACAAGGTAACAGCAGCAGTATAACAGCACAGCAATAACAGCAGCAGCAGCAGCAGTTACAGCAGCAGCACAGGCAGAGTAGTACACAGCAGCAGCAGAGTATAACAGCAGCAGCAGCAGCGTAGTAGCAGCAGTGAACAACAGCAGCAGCAGTAGTAACAACAGCAGCAGCAGTAGTAACAACGCAGCAGTAGTAACAGCAGCAGCAGTGGTAACAGCAGCAGCAGCAGTAGTAACAGCAGCAGCAGCAGTGTAACAACAGCAGCAGCAGTAGTAACAACAGCAGCAGCAGTATAACAACGGCAGCAGCAGTAACAACAGCAGCAGCAGTAGTAATAACAGCGCAGCAGTAACAACAGCAGCAGTAACACAACGCAGCAGCAGTAGTACACAACAGCAGCAGCAGCAACAGTGCAAACAACACAGCAGCAGTAGCAACAGCAGCAGCAGCAGTACAACAGCAGCAGCAGTAGTGCAGCAGCAACAGCAGTAGTAGCAGCAGCAGCAAAGTAGCAACAACAGCAGTAGCAAGCAGCAACGCAGCAGTAGTCAGCAGCTACAACAGCAGAGCAGCAGCACAGCAGCAGCAACAGCAGTAGCAGCAGCAACAGCAGTTACAACAGCAGCAGAGTAGCAACAGCAGCGCTAGCAGCAACAGTGTAGCAGCAGCAGCAGCACAGCAGCAGTAGCAACAGCAGCAACGCTGAGCAGCAGCAACAGCAGTAGTAGTAGCAGCAGCAACAGCAGCAGTAGTAGTAGCAGCAGCAACAGCAGTAGTAGCAGCAGCAGCAGCAGTAGTAGTGCAGCAGCAGCGCAACGCCGCAACAGCGCAGTAGTCAGCAACAGCAGTGTAGCAGCAGCAGCGCAGTAGCAGCAGCAGCAGAGTAGTAAAAACCTGCAGCAGCAGTAGTAACAACAACAGCAGCAGCAGTTAACAACAACAGCAGCAGCAGCAGCGTAACAACAGCAGCACAGCAGCAGTCAACAACAGCAGCAGCAGCAGCGCAGCAGCAGAGCAGTGTAACAACAACAGCGGCAGCAGTAGTAACAACAACAACGCAGCTCGCAGCAGCAGCACAACAGTAACAGCAGCAGCAGCAACAGCAGCAGTGACCAACAGCAGCAGCACAGCGTAGTAGCAACAGCAGCAGCAGCAGCCGTAGTACAAGCAGCAGCAGTGTACACAGCAGCGCAGCAGCAGTAGTAACAACAGCAGCAGCGGTAGTAACAACAGCAGCAGCAAGCAGAAACAACAGCAGCAGCAGCCAACAGCAGCAGCAGCAGTAACAACAGCAGCAGCAGCAGCAGTAGTAACAACAGCAGCAGCAGTAGTAACAGCAAGCAGCAGCAGTAGTAACAGCAGCAGCAGCAGTAGTAACAGCAGCAGCAGCAGCAGTAGTAACAACAACAGCAGCAGTTAACAACAGCAGCAGCAGTAATAACAACAGCAGCAGCAGAAATACGCGCAGCAGCAGTAGTAACAGCAGCACACAGCAGCAACCAGTAGTAACAGTAACAACAGCAGTAGTAAAATAGTAACAAACAGCAGCAGTAGTGCAACGCAGAGCGCAGTAAGTACAGCAGCAGCAGCAACAGCAGTAGTAGTAGCAGCAAGCAACACAGTGGAGTAGCAGCAGCAACACAGTAGTAGCAGCAGCAGAGCGCAGTGTAGCAACAGCAGAGTAGTAGGCAACAGCAGTAGCAACAGTGGTAACAGCAGCAACAGCAGTAGCAACAGCAGTAGTAGTAGCAGCAGAGCAGCAGTAGTAGCAGCAGCAGCAGCAGTAGCAGATAGCAGCAGCAGCAGCAGCAGCAACAGCAGTAGTAGTAGCAACAGCAGCAACAGCAGTAGTAGTAGCAGCAGCAGCAACAGCAGCAGTAGTAGTAGCAGCAAGCAGCAGCAGTAGTAGCAGCAGCAGCAGCAACAGCAGTAGTAGCAGCAGCAGCAACAGCAACGCAGTGTAACGGCAACGCGTAGTTGCAGCAACAGCAGTATCGCGGCAGCAGCGGTAGTAGTAGAAGCAGCAGCAGCAGCAGCAGTAACAACAGCAGCAGCAGTAACAACAGCAGCAGCAGTAACAACAGCAGCAGTAACAGCAGCAGCAGCAGCAGTAGTAGTAGTAACAACACACAGCAGCAGTAGTAGTAACAACAACAGCAGCAGCAGTAACAACAACGGTAACAGCAGCAGCAGCAACAACAACAGTAACAGCAGCAGCAACAACAGCAGCAGCAGCAGCAGCAGCAGCAGCAGCAGCAGCAGCAGCAGCAGCAGCAGCAGCAGCAGCAGTAGCAACAGCAGCAGCAGCAGTCGCAGCAACAGCAGCAGCAGCAGTAGTAACACGCGCAGCAGTAGTAACAAGCAGCAGCAGCTAGTAACAGCAGCAGTAGTAACAACAACAGCAGCGCATAACAACAACAACAGCAGCAGCGGTAACAACAACAACAGCAGCAGCAGCAGCAGCAGCAGTAGTAACAACAACAGCAGCAGCAGCAGTAGTAACAACAACAGCAGGCAGCAGTGGTCCAGCAGCAGCAGTAGTAACAGCAGCAGCAGCAGCGGTAGTAACAACACAGCGGCAGCGGCAGCAACAACCAGCGTAGTAACAACAGCAGCAGCAGCAGCAACAACAGCAGCAGCAGTAGTAACAACAGCAGCAGCAGCAGCAGCAGTAACAACAACAGCAGCAGCAGCAGTAGTAACAACAGCAGCAGCAGCAGTAGTAACAACAGCAGCAGCAGCAGCAGTAACAACAGCAGCAGCAGTAGTAACAGCAGCAGTAGTAACAGCAAGCAGTAGTAACAACAGCAGCAGTAGTAACAGCAGCAGCAGTAGTAACAACAGCAGCAGCAGCAGTAGTAACAACAGCAGCAGCAGTAGTAACAACAGCAGCAGTAGTAACAACAGCAGCAGCAGTAGTAACAACAGCAGCAGCAAGTAGTAACAACAACAGCAGCAGCGAGTAGTAACAACAGCAGCAGCAGTAGTAACAACAGCAGCAGCAGCAGTAGTAACAACAACAGCAGCAGCAGTAGTAACAACAGCAGCAGCAGTAGTAACAACAGCAGCAGCAGTAGTAACAGCAGCAGCAGATGGTAACAAGCAGCAACAGCAGCGGTAGTAACACAACAGCAGCAGCGGTAGTAACAACAGCAGCAGCAGTAGTAACAACAGCAGCACAGCCAGCTAACAGCGCGCAGCAGCGGCGTGGTAACAGCAGCAGTAGTAACAGCAGCAGCGCAGTAGTAACAGCAGCAGCAGCAGTAGTAACAACAGCAGCAGCGG
>NC_059450.1:96993513-97026013 GCF_905237065.1 Salmo salar | reverse complement strand
AGCAGCAGCAGCAGTAGTAACAGCAACAGCAGCAACAGCAGTAGTAACAGCAGCAACAGCAGTAGTAGTAGCAGCAGTAGTAGCAACAGCAGTAGCAGCAGCAGTAGTAGCAGCAGCAGTAGTAGCAGCAGCAGTAGTAGTAGCAGCAGTAGTAGTAGTAACAACAGCAGCAGCAGCAGTAGTAGTAATAGCAGCGGTAGTAGTAGCAGCAGCAGTAGTAATAAAATAAAATCAAATGTATTTATATATCCCTTCTTACATCAGCTGATATCTCAAAGTGCTGTACAGAAACCTAGCCTAAAACCCCAAACAGCAAGCAATGCAGGTGTAGAAGCACGGTGGCTAGGAAAAACTACTACTAGTAGTAACAGCAGCAGTAGTAGTAGTAGTAGTAGTAGTAACAGCAGCAGTAGTAGTAGTAGTAGTAACAGCAGCAGTAGCAGTAGTAGTAGTAACAGCAGCAGCAGTAGTAGTAGTAACAGCAGCAGTAGTAGTAGCAGTAACAGTAGCATCAGTAGCAGTAGCATCAGTAGCAGTAGTATCAGTAGCAGTAGCATCAGTAGCAGTAGCATCAGTAGCAGTAACAGCAGTAGCAGTAACAGCAGTAGCAGTAACAGCAGTAGTAGTAACAGCAGTAATAGTAACAGTAGTAGCAGCAGTAGTAACAGTAGTAGTAGTAGCAGCAGCAGTAGTAACAGTAGCAGCAGTAGTAACAGTAGCAGCAGTAGTAACAGTAGCAGCAGTAGTAACAGTAGCAGCAGTAGTAACAGTAGTAGCTGCAGCAGCAGTAGTAACAGTAGTAGTAGCAGCAGCAGTAGTAACAGTAGTAGTAGCAGCAGTAGTAACAGTAGCAACAGTAGTAGCAGCAGTAACAGTAGTAGTAACAGCAGTAGTAGTAACAGCAGCAGCAGCAGCAGCAGTAGTAGCAGCGGTAGTATCAGCAGCAGTAGTATCAGTAGTAGTAGTTGTAGCAGTAACAGCAGTAGCAGTAACAACAGCAGTAACAGTAGTAGCAGCAGTAGTAGGAACAGTAGTAGCAGCAGTAGTAGTAACAGTAGTAACAACAGTAGTAGTAACAGCAACAGTAGTAACAGCAACAGTAGTAGTAACAGTAGTAGCAGTAGCAGTAACAGCAGCAGTAGTAGTAACAGTAGTAGTAACAGCAGCAGTAACAGTAGTAGGAGCAGTATTAGTAGTAACAGCAACAGTAGTAACAGCAGTAACAGCAACAGTAGTAACAATAGTAACAATAGTAGTAACCGTAGCAGTAGTACCAGCAACATTAGTAACAGCAACAGTAGTAACAGCAACAGTAGTAACAGCAACAGTAGTAACAGCAACAGTAGTAACAGCAACAGTAGTAGCAGTAACAGCAGCAGCAGTAGGAGCAGCAGTAGGAGCAGTAGTAGTAACAGTAGTAACAGCAACAGTAGTAGTAACAGTAGTAACAGTAGTAACAGCAGTAGCAGTAGGAACAGCAGTAGTAACAGCAGTAGTAACAGCAGTAGCAGTAGGAGCAGCAGTAGTAACAGCAGCAGTAGTAACAGCAGCAGTAACAACAGTAGTAGTGGTAGTAACAACAGTAGTAGTAGTAGTAGTAGTAGCAACCGTAGCAGTAACAGCAGTAGTAGTAGCATCAATGTTTGTCTTTAATCATGTTGTTGTTGATTGTTTATGGTGAAAACAAGGGTGTCCACCTTTTACTCACTTATCAAGTCAATGCCATGCTTCATGGGTTCAGTGCTACCAACAATGGGAGGATTTCTGAAGTCTGAGAAAAGCGTTGGGTGTTGAGTGAGGTCTCTGTCTCTCTCTAGGGGTCCAGTTCATGTGGGACTGCTGTTGTGAGTCAGTGAAGAAAACCAACAAGAACTCTGGTTCTGGATGTATCCTGGCTCACTGTATGGGCCTGGGAAAAACACTGCAGGTCTGTACCACCCATTCTATTCCCTTTACCTGTTTCTATGGCTGGTAGACTGCTGGGGTCTCTGGCCGGTAGACTGCTGGGGTCTCTGGGCCGGTAGACTGCTGCGGTCTCTGGGCCGGTAGACTGCTGCGGTCTCTGGGCCGGTAGACTGCTGCGGTCTCTGGGCCGGTAGACTGCTGCGGTCTCTGGGCCGGTAGACTGCTGCGGTCTCTGGGCCGGTAGACTGCTGCGGTCTCTGGGCCGGTTGTCTTCCTATAGAACGGGATGTTTCTGGGTTGTGGGAGGAGTATAATGTCTACCTCCACTCCTAACCATTTATCTAATCTGACCCTCTCATTACATGCTGTGGCCACCAGGTGGAAACCCTACTCCACACTACTGCTGTGTGACAAGTTAGACTTCTCTCTTTGTGTGTATATATCTATACTGTATCTAACCCTGTCTATATCACTAGGTGGTAACCCTACTCCACACACTACTGCTGTGTGACAAGTTAGACTTTTCCACGGCTCTGATCGTCTGTCCTCTCAACACGGTTCTCAACTGGCTCAATGAGTTTGAGAAGTGGCAGTACGGCTTCAAGGACGAGGAGAGTTTAGAGGTACACACTTATTACTCTTATATACCTGTCTGTGTGTCTTTACGCTGTCTGTGTGTGTCTTTACGCTGTCTGTGTGTGTCTTTACGCTGTCTGTCACTAGGTGACGGAGCTGGCCACAGTGAAACGTCCTCAGGAGAGAGCGGCCGCTCTGCAGCAGTGGCAGGAGGATGGAGGGATCATGATCATTGGCTATGAGATGTACCGTAACCTCACACAGGGTAGGAACATCAAGAGCAAGAAACTCAAAGAGACCTTCCAGAAGACCCTGGTTGACCCAGGTAGGTAGAGGACACACACACGGTTATTTCTTGTATCCAATTTCTTATCAACTCGCTCTGCTCTGTGTTCACCTCCTTCCCCAGGCCCAGATTTTGTGATCTGTGATGAGGGCCACATCTTGAAGAACGAGGCGTCGGCCATCTCTAAAGCCATGAACTCCATCAAGACCCGACGGAGAGTGGTGCTCACCGGCACACCGCTGCAGAACAACCTCATAGAGTGTATGCCTGTTACTTCCTGTTATATCCAGACCGCTAGCCAACAGGGCATTCCTGTTATATCCAGACCGCTAGCCTACAGGGCATTCCTGTTATATCCAGACCGCTAGCCTACAGGGCATTCGGAAAGTATTCAGACCCCTGGACTTTTTACACATTTTGTTACGTTACAGCCTTACTCTAAAATGGATGAAATTGTCCGCCCCTTAGTCAATCTACACATAATACCCATAATGACAATGCAAAAACAGTAGACATTTTTGCTAATTCATAAAAAATACAAAACTGAAATATCACATTTACATTTAGTATTCAGACCATTTACTCAGTACTTTGTTGAAACATCTTTGGCAGCCATTACAGCCTCGGGTCTTCTTGGGTATGACGCTACAAGCTTGACACACCTGTATTTGGGGAGTTTCTCCCATTCTTCTCTGCAGATCCTCTTTGGTTGGTGGAGGGCCTAAGCCCTCCCAGGTCCACCCATGACTGTGCCCCTGCCCAGTCAAGTGAAATCCATGGATTAGGGCCTATTGACTAATTTTCCTTCTATGGACTGTATCTCAGTAAAATATTAGAAATTGTTGCATGTTGATTTTGTTTTTGTTCAATATAGTAAGTTATATGGGTAAATAGTTATATGGGTTATATAGTAGGGGTTGACATTATTGTTTTCATGACTCTCCCTTCCTCTGTCCCCCATACGTACAGTTGAAGTCAGAAGTTTACATACACCTTAGCCAAATACATTTTAAACTCCGTTTTTCACAATTCCAGACATTTAATCCTAGTAAAAATTCCCTGTCTTAGGTCAGTTAGGATCACCACTTTATTTTAAGAATGTGAAATGTCAGAGTAATAGTAGAGAGAATGATTTATTTCAGCTTTTATTTCATTCATCACATTCCCAGTGGGTCAGATGTTTACATACACTCAATTAGTATTTGGTAGCATTGCCTTTAAATTGTTTAACTTGGGTCAAACGTTTCGGGTAGCCTTCCACAAGCTTCCCACAATAAGTTGGGTGAATTTTGGCCCATTCCTCCTGACAGAGCTGGTGTAACTGAGTCAGGTTTGTAGGCCTCCTTGCTCGCACATGCTTTTTCAGTTCTGCCCACAAATTTTCTATAGGATTGAGGTCAGGGCTTTGTGATGGCCACTCCAATACCTTGACTTTGTTGTCCTTAAGCCATTTTGCCAGAACTTTGGAAGTATGCTTGGGGTCATTGTCCATTTGGAAGACCCATTTGAGACCAAGCTTTAACTTCCTGACTGATGCCTTGAGATGTTGCTTCAATATATCCACATAATTTTCCCCCCTCATGATGCCATCTATTTTGTGAAGTACTCCAGTCCCTCCTGCAGCAAAGCACCCCGACAACATGATGCTGCCATCCCCGTGCTTCACGGTTGGGATGGTGTTCTTCGGCTTGCAAGCCTCCCCCTTTTTCCTTCAAACATAACGATGGTCATTATGGCCAAACAGTTCTATTTTTGTTTCATCAGACCAGAGGACATTTCTCCAAAAAGTACGATCTTTATCCCTATGTGCAGTTGCAAACCGTAGTCTGGCTTTTTTATGGCAGTTTTGGAGCAGTGGCCTCTTCCTTCCTGAGCGGCCTTTCAGGTTATGTTGATATAGGACTCGTTTTACTATGGATATAGATACTTTTGTATCTGTTTCCTCCAGCATCTTCACAAGGTCCTTTGCTGCTGTTCTGGGATTGATTTGCACTTTTCGCACCGAAGTACTTTCATCTCTAGGAGACAGAACGCATCTCCTTCCTGAGCGGTATGATGGCTGCGTGGTCCCATGGTGTTTATACTTGCGTACTATTGTTTGTACAGATGAACGTGGTACCTTCAGGCGTTTGGAAATTGCTCCCAAGGATGAACCAGACTTGTGGAGGTCTGCAATTTTTTCTCTGAGGTCTTGGCTGATTTATTTTTATTTTCCCATGATGTCAAGCGAAGAGGCACTGAGTTTGAAGGTAGGCCTTGAAATACATCCACAGGTACACCTCCAATTGACTCAAATGATGTCAATTAGCCTATCAGAAGCTTCTAAAGCCATGACATAATTTTCTGGAATTTTCCAAGCTGTTTAAAGGCACAGTCAACTTAGTGTATGTAAACTTCTGACCCACTGGAATTGTGATACATAGATTATTTCACTTATAATTCAATCTGTAAACAATTGTTGGAAAAATGACGTGTCATGCACAAAGTAGATGTCCTAACTGACTTTCCAAAACTATTGTTTTCTTCCTTTTACTTTAGTTTTTTCTACACCAGCTTCAAACAGCTGAAAAATACAATATTTTGGTTATGGTTATATTTGGTTATATTTTACAGCAGTTTTAGATGGTACAGTGATTCTCTGCACAATAACCTTTTGTGCAGGGAATTTGGAAAAAATGAATGGGAAAATACAGTATTTTACAATCCAGGTGTGCAAAGCTCTTATGAAAGGTAACCAAGAAGACTCACTGCTGTGATCATTGCCAATAGGTGTTTAGCATGCATTGCCCTGAATGAATACTTATATAATCAAGATATATTACGGTTTCATTTCTCATTTTTTTATTTTTATTTTAGGGATATAATTCGACTTTGACATTACCAAGATTGTTGACAAAAAATGACAGTGGAATCAACTTAAATCCCACTTCGTAACACAACAAAATGTGAAGAAATCTGAGGGTGGGGTGGGGTGAATACTTATGTTGTGTGTTTGCCCTGTCCAGACCACTGCATGGTGAACTTCATCAAGGAGAACCTGCTGGGGTCAGTGAAGGAGTTCAGGAACCGTTTCGTTAACCCCATCCAGAACGGGCAGGCAGCAGACTCTACAGACCAGGATGTACGGATCATGAAGAAGAGGGCTCACATCCTCTACGAGATGCTCAATGGATGTGTACAGGTAACGCTGTGTGACGTACGCCTCATGAAGGAGAGCTCACATCCTCTGCAACATGGATGTGTAACTGGCAGCCCACACCCTCCCTTTTCTAGGCGGGCCCTGACCCCCAGGGGGCCCCCATTTTGATTTTGTTAGTCGCTGATATCGTATTTACGTGACAAAATGTATAGAATTACAGGAAATTGGCTGTAAAACTGTCCCCCTCTCCACAGAGAAGCGACAGTTGTGTTAACCTCTCTCTCTCTGCTCTCTTCTCTCTCTGCTCTCTTCTCTCTCTGCTCTCTCCTCTCTCCGCTCTCTCCTCTCTCTCCTCTCTCCGCTCTCTCCTCTCTCTGCTCTCTGCTCTCTCTGCTCTCTCTCCCCTCTCTCCCCTCTCTCCCCTCTCTCTCTCTCTCTCTCTCTGTCTCTGTCTCTGCTCTCTCTCTCTGCTCTCTCTCTCTGCTCTCTCTGCTTTCTCCTCTCTGCTCTTTCTCCTCTCTTTCTCTGCTCTCTCTCCAGAGAAGAGACTACTCTGCCCTGACCAAGTTCCTGCCTCCTAAACATGAGTACGTTGTGTCCGTCAGAGTCACGCCCATCCAGTGTACTCTATACCGACACTACCTGGAGCACTTAACAGGTACACACTAACCCCTACCTTATCTAGTGTACACCACAGATCCTACCTGGAGCATTGTACCTCTGTGTGTTTTAAGAGGGACAGGAGGTTACCAGAGGTCTGGTCTCTAGTCTAAACGGTTCAATATGGCTCATATTACCAGAGGTCCCTAGCCTAAACGGTTCAATATGACTCATATTACCAGAGGTCTCTAGTCTAAACGGTTCAATATGACTCATATTACCAGAGGTCTGGTCTCTAGCCTAAACGGTTCAATATGACTCATATTACCAGAGGTCTGGTCTCTAGTCTAAACGGTTCAATATGACTCATATTACCAGAGGTCTGGTCTCTAGTCTAAACAGTTCAGTATGTTCCCACAGCATGATGCTGCCACCACCATGCTTCACCGTAGGGATGGTGCCACCACCATGCTTCACCGTAGGGATGGTGCCAGGTTTCGTCCTGACGTGATTCTTGGCATTCAGGCCAAAGAGTTCAATCTTGGTTTCATCAGACCAGAGAATCCTCTTTTTCATGTTCTGAGAGTCCTTTAAGTGCCTTTTGGCTAACTCCAAGTGGGCTGTCATGTGCCATTTTACTGAGCAGTGGCTTCCGTCTGGCCACTCTACCATAAAGGCCTGATTGGTGGAGTGCTGCAGAGATGGTTGTCCTTCTGGAAGGTTCTCCTATCTCCACAGAGGAACTCTGGAGTTCTGTCAGAGTGACCATCGGGTTCTTGGTCACCTCCCTGACCAAGGCCCTTTTCCCCCGATTGCTCAGTTTGGCCAGAAGGCCAGCTCCAGGAAGAGTCTTGGTGGTTCCAAACTTCTTCCATTTAAGAATGATGGAGGCCACTGTGTTCTTGGGGACCTTCAATGCTGCAGACATTTTTTGGCACCCTTCCCCAGATCTTTGCCTCGACACAATCCTGTCTCGGAGTTCTACGGACAATTCCTTCGACCTCATGGCTTGGTTTTTGCTCTGACATGCACTTTCAACTGTGGGACCTTATATAGACAGGTGTGCGCCTTTCCAAATCATCTCCAATCAATTGAATTTACCACAGGTGGACTCCAAGTTGTAGAAACATCTCAAGGATGATCAATGTAAACGGGATGCACCTGAGGTCAATTTCGAGTCTCATAGGAAAGGGTCTGAATACTTATGTAAATAAGATATCTCTTTTTTTATTTGAAATTTGCATTACGTTTTAAACCTATTTTTGTCATTAGTGTAGATTGAGGAAAACATTTAATTTCATCCATTTTAGAATAAGACTAACGTTTGAACAAAATGTGGAACAAGTCCAGGTTCCTGAATGCGCTGTATATTTTAGTTGTTGAGGTGTTACGTCTCTTACGTTGTTCTGGAGTTGATGTGAGGGAGTAGTACCTTATTGAGTTACATCTATGGTGGGTTTGACATACGTTCTCCCTCTCTCTCTTCTCGCTCTCCTCCCTCTCTCTCTTCTCCCTCTCGCTCTCCCCCCTCTCTCTCTCTCTCTCCCCCCTCTCTCTCTCTCTCTCACTCCTCTCTCACTCCTCTCTCTCTCCCCTCTCTTCTCGCTCTCCTCTCTCTCTGCGTGTGTGTGGGCCAGGTGCGGGGAACGTGGTGGAAGGGGGTCGGGGCCGAGCCGGGACCAAACTCTTCCAGGACTTCCAGATGCTCAGTAGAATCTGGACCCATCCCTGGTGCCTCCAGCTGGACTACATCAGCAAGGAAAACAAGGTACACACAGACTGACTCATACACTCATCAGCTAAGAAAACAGGGTGAGGGGAACGAGACGGGTCTATATCAGCTGCACCCCCCACCAACAGACGCACTTCACTAAACCCCAGGAGAACATACTAGCACACGCTTCACTAAACCCCAGGAGAACATACTAGCACACGCTTCACTAAAGCCCAGGAGAACATATTCACACGCTTCACTAAACCCCAGGAGAACATACTAACACACGCTTCACTAAACCCCAGGAGAACATACTAACACACGCTTCACTAAACCCCAGGAGAACTAGAGAATAATAATCTAAAATTAACTCTTTATTAACCCATGTTCCTGCTCTTATTTGACTGTCTTGTGTCTTAGGGGGGGCTGACTGTGTCTTAGGGGGGCTGACTGTGTCTTAGGGGGGGCTGACTGTGTCTTAGGGGGGGGCTGACTGTGTCTTAGGGGGGGGCTGACTGTGTCTTAGGGGGGGCTGACTGTGTCTTAGGGGGGGGGCTGACTGTCTTAGGGGGGGGCTGACTGTGTCTTAGGGGGGGCTGACTGTGTCTTAGGGGGGGCTGACTGTGTCTTGGGGGGGGCTGACTGTGTCTTGGGGGGGGCTGACTGTGTCTTGGGGGGGGGCTGACTGTGCTTGGGGGGGGCTGACTGTGTCTTGGGGGGGGCTGACTGTGTCTTGGGGGGGGCTGACTGTGTCTTGGGGGGGGCTGACTGTGTCTTGGGGGGGGGCTGACTCTGTCTTGGGGGGGGCTGACTCTGTCTTGGGGGGGGCTGACTCTGTCTTGAGGGGGGGCTGACTCTGTCTGGGGGGGCTGACTGTCTTTGGGGGGGCTGACTGTGTCTTTGGGGGGCTGACTGTGTCTTTGGGGGGGCTGACTGTGTCTTTGGGGGAGGCTGACTGTGTCTTTTGGGGGGAGGCTGACTGTGTCTTTTGGGGGGGCTGACTGTGTCTTTGGGGGGGGCTGACTGTGTCTTTGGGGGGGCTGACTGTGTCTTTGGGGGGGCTGACTGTGTCTTGGGGGGCTGACTGTGTGTCTTGGGGGGGCTGACTGTGTGTCTTGGGGGGGCTGACTGTGTGTCTTGGGGGGGGGGGGCTGACTGTGTGTCTTGGGGGGAGGGGGTCTGACTGTGTGTCTTGGGGGGAGGGGGGCTGACTGTGTGTCTTGGGGGGAGGGGGCTGACTGTGTGTCTTGGGGGAGGGGGGGCTGACTGTGTGTCTTGGGGGGAGGGGGGCTGACTGTGTGTCTTGGGGGGAGGGGGGCTGACGTGTGTCTTGGGGGGAGGGGGGCTGACGTGTGTCTTTAGGGGGGCTGACTGTGTCTTTTTAGGGGGGCTGACTGTGTGTCTTTTTAGGGGGGCTGACTGTGTGTCTTTAGGGGGCTGACTGTGTGTCTTTAGGGGGGCTGACTGTGTCTTTAGGGGGGCTGACTGTGTCTTTGGGGGGGCTGACTGTGTCTTTGGGGGGGGCTGACTGTGTCTTTGGGGGGGGGCTGACTGTGTCTTTGGGGGGGGGGCTGACTGTGTCTTTGGGGGGGGGCCGACTGTGTCTTTGGGGGGGCCGACTGGTGTCTTGGGGGGGGGGCCGACTGGTGTCTTGGGGGGGCCGACTGGGTGTCTTGGGGGGCCGACTGGGTGTCTTGGGGGCCGACTCTGTGTCTTGGGGGGCCCGACTCTGTGTCTTGGGGGGCCGACTCTGTGTCTTGGGGGGCCGACTCTGTGTCTTGGGGGAGGGGGCCGACTGTGTCTTGGGGGAGGGGGGCCGACTGTGTGTCTTGGGGGGAGGGGGCCGACTGTGTGTCTTGGGGGGAGGGGGGCCGACTGTGTGTCTTGGGGGAGGGGGCCCGACTGTGTTCTTTAGGGGGGCTGCTGACTGTGTGTGTCTTTGGGGGGCTGACTGTGTGTGTCTTTGGGGGACTGACTGTGTCTTAGGGGGGGCTGACTGTGTCTTTAGGGGGGGGCTGACTGTGTCTTTGGGGGGGGCTGACTGTGTCTTTGGGGGGGGCTGACTGTGTCTTTGGGGGGGGGGGGCTGACTGTGTCTTTAGGGGGGGCTGCTGACTGTGTCTTTAGGGGGGCTGCTGACTGTGTGTCTTTGGGGGGGCTGACTGTGTGTCTTTGGGGGCTGACTGTGTGTGTCTTTGGGGGGGCTGACTGTGTGTGTCTTTGGGGGGGCTGACTGTGGGTGTCTTGGGGGGACTGACTGTGTCTTAGGGGGGCTGACTGTGTCTTAGGGGGGGCTGACTGTGTCTTTGGGGGGGGCTGACTGTGTCTTTGGGGGGGGCTGACTGTGTCTTTGGGGGGGGGCTGACTGTGTCTTTGGGGGAGGGGGGCTGACTGTGTCTTTAGGGGGGGCTGCTGACTGTGTCTTTAGGGGGGCTGCTGACTGTGTGTCTTTGGGGGGGCTGACTGTGTGTCTTTGGGGGGCTGACTGTGTGTGTCTTTGGGGGGGCTGACTGTGTCTTTGGGGGGGGCTGACTGTGTCTTTGGGGGGAGGGGGCTGACTGTGTCTTTAGGGGGCTGCTGACTGTGTCTTTAGGGGGCTGCTGACTGTGTGTCTTTGGGGGGGCTGACTGTGTGTCTTTGGGGGGCTGACTGTGTGTGTCTTTGGGGGGGGCTGACTGTGTGTGTCTTTGGGGGGGCTGACTGTGGGTGTCTTGGGGGACTGACTGTGTCTTAGGGGCTGGCTGACTGTGTCTTTAGGGGGGGCTGACTGTGTCTTTGGGGGGGCTGACTGTGTCTTTGGGGGGGCTGACTGTGTCTTTGGGGGGAGGGGGGCTGACTGTGTCTTTAGGGGGGCTGCTGACTGTGTGTGTCTTTGGGGGGGGCTGACTGTGTGTCTTTGGGGGGGCTGACTGTGTGTGTCTTTGGGGGGGCTGACTGTGTGTGTCTTTGGGGGGCTGACTGTGGGTGTCTTGGGGGGACTGACTGTGTCTTAGGGGGGGCTGACTGTGTCTTAGGGGGGGCTGACTGTGTCTTAGGGGGGGGCTGACTGTGTCTTTAGGGGGGGCTGACTGTGTCTTTGGGGGGGGCTGACTGTGTCTTTGGGGGGGGCTGACTGTGTCTTTGGGGGGGGCTGGCTGTGTCTTTGGGGGGGCTGACTGTGTCTTTGGGGGGGGCTGACTGTGTCTTTGGGGGGGGCTGACTGTCTTTTGGGGGGGCTGACTGTGTCTTTGGGGGGGCTGACTGTGTCTTTGGGGGGGGCTGACTGTGTCTTGGGGGGCCGACTGTCTTAGGGGGGGCTGACTGTGTGTCTTGTGTCTTAGGGGGGGCTGACTGGGTCTTAGGGGGGCTGACTGTGTGTCTTGTGTTTTAGGGGGGGCTGACTGTGTGTCTTGGGGGGCTGACTGTGTCTTGGGGGGCTGACTGTGTGTCTTGGGGGGGCTGACTGTGTGTCTTGGGGGGGCTGACTGTGTGTCTTGGGGGGCTGACTGTGTGTCTTGGGGGGAGGGGGGGCTGACTGTGTGTCTTGGGGGGGGGGGGCTGACTGTGTGTCGAGGGGGCTGACTGTGTCTTGGGGGAAGGGGGCTGACTGTGTCTTGGGGGAAGGGGGGCTGACTGTGTCTTGGGGGAAGGGGGGCTGACCGTGTGTCTTGGGGGAGGGGGGCTGACTGTGTGTCTTTAGGGGGGCTGACTGTGTGTCTTTAGGGGGGCTGACTGTGTGTCTTTAGGGGGGCTGACTGTGTGTCTTTAGGGGGCTGACTGTGTGTCTTTAGGGGGGCTGACCGTGTGTCTTTAGGGGGCTGCTGACTGTGTGTGTCTTTGGGGGGCTGACTGTGGGTGTCTTTGGGGGGGCTGACTGTGGGTGTCTTTGGGGGGGCTGACTGTGGGTGTCTTGGGGGGCCTGACTGTGGGTGTCTTGGGGGGGCCTGACTGTGGGTGTCTTGGGGGGGCTGACTGTGTCTTTGGGGGGGGGCTGACTGTGTCTTTGGGGGGTCTGACTGTGTCTTTGGGGGGGGCTGACTGTGTCTTGGGGGGGGCTGACTGTGGAGCTGACTGTGTCTTAGGGGTGGGGCTGACTGTGTCTTGGGGGGTGGGACTGACTGTGTCTTGGGGGGTGGGGCTGACTGTCTTGGGGGGTGGGGCTGACTGTCTTGGGGGTGGGGCTGACTGTCTTGGGGGGTGGGGCTGACTGTCTTGGGGGGTGGGGCTGACTGTCTTGGGGGTGGGGCTGACTGTGTCTTAGGGGTGGGGCTGACTGTGTCTTAGGGGTGGGGCTGACTGTGTCTTAGGGGGGGGGCTGACTGTGTCTTGGGGGGGCTGACTGTGTCTTGGGGGGGGCTGACTGTGTCTTAGGGGGGGCTGAATGTGTCTTAGGGGGGGCTGAATGTGTCTTAGGGGGGCTGACTGTGTCTTAGGGGGGCTGACTGTCTTATGGGGGGCTGACTGTGTCTTATGGGGGGGCTGACTGTGTCTTATGGGGGGGGCTGACTGTTTCTTGGGGGGGGCTGACTGTTTCTTGGGGGGGCTGACTGTCTTTGGGGGGGCTGACTGTCTTAGGGGGGACTGACTGTGTCTTTGGGGGGGGACTGACTGTGTCTTAGGGGGACGACTGACTGTGTCTTAGGGGGGACGACTGACTGTGTCTTGGGGGGGGACTGACTGTGTCTTGGGGGTGGGGCTGACTGTCTTTGGGGGGCTGACTTCGTCTTAGCGGGGCTGACTGTGGAGCTGACTGTATCTTAGGGGTGGGGCTGACTGTGTTTTGGGGGGGGGGCTGACTGTCTTGGGGGGTGGGGCTGACTGTGTCTTGGGGGGTGGGGCTGACTGTCTTGGGGGTGGGGCTGACTGTCTTGGGGGGTGGGGCTGACTGTCTTGGGGGGTGGGGCTGACTGTGTCTTAGGGGGTGGGGCTGACTGTGTCTTAGGGGTGGGGGCTGACTGTGTCTTGGGGGGGGAGGCTGACTGTGTCTTGGGGGTGGGGCTGACTGTGTCTTAGGGGGGGCTGACTGTGTCTTAGGGGGGCTGACTGTGTCTTAGGGGGGGCTGACTGTGCTTATGGGGGGGCTGACTGTGTCTTATGGGGGGCTGACTGTGTCTTATGGGGGGGCTGACTGTTTCTTGGGGGGGGGCTGACTGTTTCTTGGGGGGGGCTGACTGTCTTTGGGGGGGCTGACTGTCTTAGGGGGGGACTGACTGTGTCTTTGGGGGGGACTGACTGTGTCTTAGGGGGACGACTGACTGTGTCTTAGGGGGGAACGACTGACTGTGTCTTGGGGGGGGCTGACTGTCTTGGGGGGTGGGGCTGACTGTCTTTGGGGGGGCTGACTGTGGAGCTGACTGTATCTTAGGGGTGGGGCTGACTGTGTTTTGGGGGGGGGCTGACTGTCTTGGGGGGGTGGGGCTGACTGTGTCTTGGGGGGTGGGGCTGACTGTGTCTTGGGGGGTGGGGCTGACTGTCTTGGGGGGTGGGGCTGACTGTGTCTTGGGGGGTGGGGCTGACTGTGTCTTGGGGGTGGGGCTGACTGTGTCTTGGGGGTGGGGCTGACTGTGTCTTGGGGGGTGGGGCTGACTGTGTCTTAGGGGGGGCTGACTGTGTCTTAGGGGGGCTGACTGTGTCTTAGGGGGGCTGACTGTGTCTTAGGGGGGGCTGACTGTGTCTTAGGGGGGACTGACTGTGTCTTAGGGGGGGACTGACTGTGTGTCTTAGGGGGGGCTGACTGTGTGTCTTAGGGGGGGCTGACTGTGTCTTAGGGGGGGGCTGACTGTGTGTCTTAGGGGGGGCTGACTGTGTGTCTTAGGGGGGGCTGACTGTGTGTCTTAGGGGGGGCTGACTGTGTGTCTTAGGGGGGGGCTGACTGTGTGTCTTAGGGGGGGGGCTGACTGTGTGTCTTTGGGGGGCTGACTGTGTGTCTTTGGGGGGGCTGACTGTCTCTTTGGGGGGGGCTGACTGTCTCTTTGGGGGGGCTGACTGTCTCTTTGGGGGGGGCTGACTGTCTCTTTGGGGGGGGCTGACTGTGTCTTTGGGGGGGGGCTGACTGTGTCTTTGGGGGGGGCTGACTGTGTCTTTGGGGGGGGCTGACTGTGTCTTTGGGGGGGCTGACTGTGTCTTGGGGGGGGCTGACTGTGTCTTGGGGGGGCTGACTGTGTCTTGGGGGGGCTGACTGTGTCTTGGGGGGGGCTGACTGTGTGTCTTTGGGGGAGGCTGACTGTGTGTCTTTGGGGGAGGCTGACTGTGTGTCTTTGGGGGAGGCTGACTGTGTGTCTTTGGGGGAGGCTGACTGTGTGTCTTTGGGGGAGGCTGACTGTGTTCTTTGGGGGGGCTGACTGTGTCTTTGGGGGGGCTGACTGTGTCTTGGGGGGGCTGACTGTGTCTTAGGGGGGGCTGACTGTGTGTCTTAGGGGGGCTGACTGTGTGTCTTAGGGGGGGCTGACTGTGTGTCTTAGGGGGGCTGACTGGGGAGCTGACTGTGTCTTAGGGGGGGCTGACTGTTTTAGGGGGGCTGACTGTCTTAGGGGGGACTGACTGTTTTAGGGGGGGCTGACTGTGTGTCTTGTGTTTTAGGGGGGCTGACTGTGTGTCTTGTGTTTTAGGGGGGCTGACTGTGTCTTGTGTTTTGGGGGGGGGCTGACTGTGTGTCTTGTGTTTTAGGGGTACTTTGACGAGGACAGCATGGAGGAGTTCATCGCCTCGGAGACCGAGGAATCTTCTTTAAGCATGACCTCTGAGGACGAGAAACAGAAAAAGTAACCCCACATTATTTACAAGGACACAAACTCGTCACTTTTCGGCGATATTTGCCATCGTGTTGATCTGGTCCCTCACCAGTTAGCATCCCTGATTTAACGTTACAGTATCGATCATAATGTAATATACGGCCTTTCACTGTTGACTGTCTTATCATACTGCAATATACAACCTTGTACTGCTCTGTCCCGTCCGTCCCCCCGTAGGAAGAAGAAGCGGGGGAAGGCTCGGAAGAAGGATAGTGACTCAGACAGCGATGCTCTGGAGGTGATAAAGGAATGGAACACCAGTTCCAGAGGTGGAGACCCTTCCAGCCGCAACCGGGCAGAGCCAGAGGAGGAAGGTATAGATATACAATTATAGAACCTGTAGATTGTTACCTGACTAGAAATGTACAGTTATAATGTTACGGTGTTATATATATATTTTTATATATATACATTTTTTTTAAAGGTTAATTCTTATTAAATAACTAAAATAGTAATTAAACAAGTATTCAGGTCCCTGAGTCAATACATGTTCGAAACACCTTTGGTAGCAACTACAGTGGTGAGTCTTCTTGGGTAAGTCTCATAAGAGCTTTGCACACCTGGATTGTGCAATATTTGTATTTGCCCATTTAATCTTTTCAAAAGATTAAATTGCCACTTACAAGCATACCCGTAACACGATGCAGCCACCACCATGCTTGAAAACATGGAGAGTGGTACTCAGTGATGTTAGATTTACCCCAAACATAAGCCTTTGCACTTAGGCCGAAGAGCGTTCCTTTTCTGTGTTTTGTTGCACACCAGTTGCATGTTATGGAATATTTTTTTATTTTGTATATGTATATTCTTTACACTCTGTCATTGAGGTCATTATTGTGGAGTCACGACAATGTCGTAGATCCATCCTCAGTTTTCTCCCATCACATCCATTGAACTCTGGTAGATGTTTTAAAAATACCAATAGCCTCATGGTGACATGAGAGTTCAGGAGGACTGTTCTCTCTTTGATTTGCCTGGTTGATTTAATATACTGAACTAAAATATAAACGCAACAAGGGTTTTACTGAGTTACAGTTCATAGAAGGAAATCAGTCAATTTAAATAAATTCATTACGCCCTAATCAATGGATTACACATGACTGGGCACTGGTGGGCACCAGGAGGGCATAGACCTTCCCCTTGTGAGCCAGGCCCAACCAATCAGAATGAGTTCTTCTCCACAAAAGGCCTTTATTACAGACAGAAACATAGCCCAGATGCCACCTGTGTAATGATCATGCTGTTTAATCAGCTTCTTGATATGCCACACCTTCTCAGGTGGAGGGATTATATTAAGGTATCTATACTTCTACTCAAGTATGACAATTGATTACTGGAAAATGTCTGTCATCTTTTATTTCAGCTCATGAAACATGGGATGTTGCTCAGTGTACATAATCCACAGCATCATTATGAACCTTCAAGAGATATTAAATGTCTGATTTGTTGTTACCAATCTACCAATCAGCTTGAAATTCAATACTTGTCTGGTGAACTTTACAGATGTTGTATATATGGGGAACAGAGGAAGGGGGAGTCATAAAAAAAAAGTGAAATCATTATAGTCCATTTAACTTGTGATTTGTTAAGCCAAATGTTCCTCCTGAACCAAGGTTTGCCTTAACAAGGGGCTGATGTTCCTCCTGAACCAAGGTTTGCCTTAACAAGGGGCTGATGTTCCTCCTGAACCAAGGCCTGCTTTAACAAGGGTCTGATGTTCCTCCTGAACCAAGGCCTGCCTTAACAAGGGGCCTTATATTTAGGATTTTTTATTTAACTAAAATAGTAATATCTTAAATAGATATATTTTATTTGACATGGGGATTTTTTGTCAAGATTGTAAAAAAACAACCAATTAGATGAATTTTAATCCCACTTTGTAACACTAACATGTAAAGGGTTCTGAATACTTTTGCAAGGCACATACATGAACCGTCTGACCTCACCGCTTCAGCTCTGACGTCTAACACCGTACCCTAACCGGCCGTGCGCAAATAGATTTTGTCCTCCCACACCAGACGCGATCACGACACGCAGGTTAAAATATCAAAACTAACTCTGAACCAACTATATTAATTTGGGGACAGGTCAAAAAGCATTAAACATTTATGGCAATTTAGCTAGCTAGCTTGCAGTTGCTAGCTAATTTGACCTATTTAGCTAGCTTGCTGTTTTCCACACTTTGTTAAAGCTAAAACAGGTTTTTAGAAATGTTTGCAAAGTTATTAAACTAGAAACAGATACCTTATTTACATAAGTATTCAGACCCTTTGCTATGAGAGTCAAAATTGAGTTCAGGTGCATCCTGTTTCCATTGATCGTACTTGACGTTTATACAACTTGATTGTAGTCCACCTGTGGTAAATTCAATTGATTGGACATGATTTGGAAAGGCTCAAATTAAATTTATTTGTCACATACACATGGTTAGCAGATGTTAATGCGAGTGTAGCGAAATGCTTGTGCTTCTAGTTCCGACCATGTAGTAAAATCTAACAAGTAATATAACCTACCAATTTCACAACAACTACCTTATACACACAAGTGTAAAGGAATGAATACGAATATGTACATAAAAATATATGAATGAGTGATGCCCGAACGGCATAGGCAAGATGCAGTAGATGGTATAGAGTACAGTATATACATATGAGATGAGTAATGTAGGGTATGAAAACATGATATAAAGTGGCATTGTTTAAAGTGGCTAGTGATACATTTATTACATCAAGATGGCAAGATGCATCTTGTCTGGCAAGATGCACGTGTCTATATTAGGTCCCACAGTTGATAGTGCATGTCAGAGCAAAAACCAAGCCACGAGGTCGAAGGAATTGTCAGTAGCGCTCCGAGACAGGATTGTGTCGAGGCACAGACCTGGGGAAGGGTACCAAAACATTTCCACAGGCTTGAAGTTCCCCAAGAACACAGTGGCCTCCATCATTCTTAAATGGAAGAAGTTTGGAATCACCATGACTCTAACTAGAGCTGGCCTTCTGGCCAAACTGAGCAATCGCGGGAGAAGGGTTTTGGTCAGGGAGCTGACCAAGAACCCGATAGTCACTCTGACAGAACTCCAAAGTTCCTCTGTGGAGATCGGAAAGCCTTCCAGAAGGACAACCATCTCTCCAATCAGGCTTTTATGGTAGAGTGGCCAGATGGAAGCCACTCCTCAGTAAAAGGCACATGACAGCCCGCTTGGAGTTTGTCAAAAAGCATCTATAGAACTCTGACCATGAGAAACAAGATTATCTGGTCTGATGAAACCAAGATTGAACACTTTGGCCTGAATGCCAATCGTCACCTCTGGAGGAAACCTGGCACCATCCCTACAGTGAAGCATGGTGGTGGCAGCATCATGCTGTGGGGATGTTTTCAGCTGCAGGGACTGTGAGACTAGTCAGGATCGAGGGACAGATGAACAGCAAAGTACAGAGATCCTTGATGAAAACCTGCTCCAGAGCCTCAGATTGGGGTGAAGGTTCACCTTCCAACAGGACAACGACCCTGAGCACACAACCAAGACAATGTAGGAGTGGCTTCAAGTCTCTCTGAATGTCCTTGAGTGGCCAAGCCAGAACCCGATCAAACATCTCTGGAGAGACCTGAAAATACCTTTGCAGCGACGCTCCTCGTCCAACCTGACAGAGCTTGAGAGGATCTACAGAGAAGAATGGGAGAAACTCCCCAAATACAGGTATGCCAAGCTTGTAGCGTCATTCCCAAGAAGACTCAAGGCTGTAGTCGCTGCCAAAGGTGCTTCAACAAGGTACTGAGTGAAGGGTCTGAATACTTATGTAAATGTGATATTTGCAAAAATGTATAAAGCTGTTTTTTCTTTATCATTATGGGATGTTTGTGTTTTGATGAGGAAGAAAAAATATTTAATGCAGTTTAGAAAAAGGCTGTAACCTAAAAACGTGATGGTCTGAATACTTTCTTTATATATATGTATGTATGTATGTATGTATGTATTTTGATAACATTTTTACTAATTCTGTAGAACTTTGTTCTAAAACTGTATCCGTACCCATTGGATGCAGTGATCACAATATAGTGGCTATATCCAGGAAAGCCAAAGTTCCAAAAGCTGGGCCTAAAATAGTGTATAAGAGATCATACAAAAGATTTAGCTGGATGATATTAAACATATATTTGTTGGTCTGATGTGATTAATAAGGAGCATCCAGACGCTGCACTTGATGAATTCATGAATTTGCTTCCAATTAGTAATAAACATGCACCTGTTAAGAAACTGTTAGAACTGTTAAGGCTCCATGGATTGATGAGGAATTGAAAAACTATGGTTGAAGGAGATGGGGGCAAAAGGAGTGGCTAATAAGTCTGGCTGCACATCTGACTGGCTGAAATTATGTGACTAAACTCAACAAAAAGAAGAAACTGTATTATGAAGCCAAGATCAATGATATAAAGAATGATGGAAAAAAACTTTGTAGTACTTTAAATTAAATGATGGGCAGAAAGACTAATTCAAATCCATCTTTCATCGACTCAGATGGCTTATTCGTCACAAAACCATTTGATGCTGCCAGTTATTTTAATGATTACCAGTATCGGACTATTACCAGGGTTAGTTAGGGTTACACTGACTGGTATCGGACTATTACCAGGGTTAGTTAGGGTTACACTGACGGTATCAGACTATTACCAGGGTTAGTTAGGGTTACACTGACTGGTATCAGACTATTACCAGGGTTAGTTAGGGTTACACTGACTCCTATCAGACTATTACCAGGGTTAGTTACACTGACTGGTATCATACTACTACCAGGGTTAGTTAGGGTTACACTGACTCCTATCAGACTATTACCATGGTTAGTTAGGGTTACACTGACTCCTATCAGACTATTACCAGGGTTAGTTAGGGTTACACTGACTGGTATCAGACGATTACCAGGGTTAGTTACTGACTGGTATCAGACTATTACCAGGGTTAGTTAGGGTTACACTGACTCCTATCAGACTATTACCAGGGTTAGTTACACTGACTGGTATCATACTATTACCACGGTTAGTTGGGGTTACACTGACTCCTATCAGACTATTACCATGGTTAGTTAGGGTTACACTGACTGGTATCAGATTTGTACCAGTATTAGTTACACTGACTGCTATCAGACTATTTACCAGGGTTAGTTAGGGTAACACTGACTGTTATCAGACTTACCAGGGTTAGTTAGGGTTACACTGACTGGTATCAGATTATTACCAGGGTTAGTTACACTGACTGGTATCAGACTGTTACCAGGGTTAGTTAGGGTTACACTGACTGGTATCAGATGATTACCAGGGTTAGTTACTGACTGGTATCAGACTATTACCAGGGTTTGTCAGGGTTACACTGACTGCTATCAGACTATTGGCAGGGTCACTGACTGGTATCAGACTACTACCAGGGTTAGTTAGGATTACACTGACTGGTATCAGACGATTACCAGGGTTAGTTACACCAACTGGTATCAGACTATTGCCAGGGTTAGTTAGGGTTACACTGACAGGTATCAGACTATTACCAGGGTTAGTTAGGGTTACACTGACACCTATCAGACTATTACCATGTTTAGTTAGGGTTATACTGACTGCTATCAGACTATTACCAGGGTTAGCTAGGGTTACACTGACTGGTATCAGACGATTACCAGGGTTAGTTACTGACTGGTATCAGACTATTACCTAGGGTGAGTTAGGTCTACACTGACTCCTATCAGACTATTGCCAGGGTTAGTTAGGGTTACACTGACTAGTATCAGACTATTACCAGGGTTAGTTAGGGTTACACTGACTGGTATCAGACTATTACCAGGGTTAGTTACACTGACTGGAATCATACTATTACCAGGGTTAGTTGGGGTTACACTGACTGGTATCAGACTATTACCAGGGTTAGTTAGGGTTACACTGACTCCTATCAGACTATTACCAGGGTTACACTGACTCCTATCAGACTATTACCAGGGTTAGTTACACTGACTGGAATCATACTATTACCAGGGTTAGTTGGGGTTACACTGACTGGTATCAGACTATTACCAGGGTTAGTTAGGGTTACACTGACTCCTATCAGACTATTACCAGGGTTAGTTAGGGTTACACTGACTGGTATCAAACTATTACCAGGGTTAGTTAGGGTTACACTGACTCTTATCAGACTATTACCAGGGTTAGTTAGGGTTACACTGACTCTTATCAGACTATTACCAGGGTTAGTTAGGGTTACACTGACAGGTATCAGACTATTACCAGGGTTAGTTAGGGTTACACTGACTGGTATCAGAGTATTACCAGGGTTAGTTACACTGACTGGTATCAGACTATTACAAGGGTTAGTTAGGGTTACACTGACTGGTATCAGACGATTACCAGGGTTAGTTACACCGACTGGTATCAGACGATTACCAGGGTTAGTTACACCAACTGGTATCAGACTATTACCAGGGTTAGTTACGGTTACACTGACACCTATCAGACTATTACCATGTTTAGTTAGGGTTATACTGACTGCTATCAGACTATTACCAGGGTTAGTTAGGGTTACACTGACTGGTATCAGATTTTTACCAGTATTAGTTACACTGACTGCTATCAGACTATTACCAGGGTTAGTTAGGGTTACACTGACTGGTATCAGACTATTACCAGGGTTAGTTAGGGTAACACTGACTGGTATCAGACTTACCAGGGTTAGTTAGGGTTACACTGACTGGTATCAGATTATTACCAGGGTTAGTTACACTGACTGGTATCAGACGATTACCAGGGTTAGTTAGGGTTTCACAGCTCGTAGCAAACTTTTGGATAACATTTTTGGACCAAATATAATGCTATTTCTCTAAACAAATTAACTGACTTTCAGCATTCTTATAGGGCACTCAACATGTTCTGCACTGGCACAAATGACTGATGATTGGTTGAAAGGATTTGATAATAAGACGATTGTGGGAGGTCTACTGTTAGATTTCAGTTAAGCCTTTGATATTATTCACCATAACCTGTTGTTGAAAAAACCTATGTGTTATGGCTTTTCAACCTCTGCCATATCGTGGATTCAGATCTATCTATCTAATAGAACTCAAAGGGTTTTCTTTAATGGAAGCGTCACTAATGTCAAACATGTAAAGTGTGGTGTACCACAGGGCAGCTCTCTAGGCCCTCTAATCCTTTCTAGTTTTACCAATGACCTGGCATTAAACACAATGTGTGTCCATGTATGCTGATGATTCAACTATATACACATCAGCAACCACTGCTAATGAAGTCACTGAAACCCTTAACAAAGAGTTAGTCTGTTTTAGAATGGGTAGCCAGTAATAAACTGGTCCTGAACGTCTCTAAAACTAACAACATTGTATTTGGTACAAACCATTCCCTAAATTCAAGACCTCAGCTGAATCTCGTAATGAATGGTGTGGCTGTTGAACAAGTTGAGGAGACTAAATTACTTGGCGTTACCTTGGATTATAAACTGTCATGGTTAAAACATGTAGATTCAATGGTTGTAAAGATGGGGGAGGTCTGGCCGTAATAAAGAGATGCTCAGCTTCTTTTTGACACCACACTCCAAAAAGCAACTTCTGCAGGCTCTAGTTTTGTCTAGTCTTGATTATTTTCCAGTCATATGGTCCAGTGCTGCACGGAAAGACTGACTGTGTCACTACTTGTTATAATAAACATTGTTGGAAATTCCAAATTGTTTGCATAATCAACTTACACACGCACGCACTTATCCCACCAGCATTGCCACCAGGGATCTTTTCCAGAACATATTCCCGTGAAACATACAGTATTAAACAGAGCTGTGATTGCATGGAAGTCCCTTCCATCTTATATAGCGCAAGTGAACAGCAAACCTGGTTTCAAAAAACAAATAAAGCAACACCTCACGGCACAACTCCTCTCCCCCATGTGACCTACTTGTTGTGTTTATGTACTGACATGTATGTGCAACTGATAGATGCACACACACTACATGTTAATGATTTAAAATGTATGTAAATTAAATTTGACAAAATACTTTTCATTGTGTCGGACCCTAGTAAGACTAGCTGTCACTAATGGGGATCCTAATAAAAAATATATACATTTTTACCCTCTACCCTACCCAGTGCGTCCGGCCTCCAGCCCTGGCACCAGGAGTCCTGACTGGCACAAGGAGTTTGTTACGGAGGCTGACTCTGAGATCCTGGAGCATTCTGGGAAAATGGTGCTGCTGTTTGAGATCCTTCGCATGGCCGAGGAGGTGGAGGACAAAATGTAAGAAACTATAATACACTGCTCAAAAAAATAAAGGGAACACTAAAATAACACATTCTAGATCTGAATGAATGAAATAATCTTATTAAATACTTTTTTCTTTACATAGTTGAATGTGCTGACAACAAAATCACACAAAAATAATCAATGGAAATCCAATTTATCAACCCATGGAGGTCTGGATTTGGAGTCACACTCAAAATTAAAGTGGAAAACCACACTACAGGCTGATCCAACTTTGATGTAATGTCCTTAAAACAAGTCAAAATGAGGCTCAGTAGTGTGTGTGGCCTCCACGTGCCTGTATGACCTCCCTACAACGCCTGGGCATGTTCCTGATGAGGTGGCGGATGGTCTCCTGAGGGATCTCCTCCCAGACCTGGACTAAAACATCCGCCAACTCCTGGACAGTCTGTGGTGCAACGTGGCATTGGTGGATGGAGCGAGACATGATGTCCCAGATGTGCTCAATTGGATGCAGGTCTGGGGAACGGGCGGGCCAGGCCAGTCCATAGCATCAATGCCTTCCTCTTGCAGGAACTGCTGACACACTCCAGCCACATGAGGTCTAGCATTGTCTTGCATTAGGAGGAACCCAGGGCCAACCGCACCAGCATATGGTCTCACAAGGGGTCTGAGGATCTCATCTCGGTACCTAATGGCAGTCAGGCTACCTCTGGCAAGCACATGGAGAGCTGTGCGGCCCCCACAAAGAAATGCCACCCCACACCATGACTCACCCACCGCCAAACCGGTCATGCTGGAGGATGTTGCAGGCAGCAGAACGTTCTCCACGGCGTCTCCAGACTGTCACGTCTGTCACATGTGCTCAGTGTGAACCTGCTTTCATCTGTGAAGAGCACAGGGTGCGAGTGGCGAATTTGCCAATCTTGGTTTTCTCTGGCAAATGCCAAACGTCCTTCACGGTGTTGGGCTGTAAGCACAACCCCCACCTGTGGACATTGGGCCCTCATACCACCCTCATGGAGTCTGTTTCTGACCGTTTGAGCAGACACATGCA
Organism: Salmo salar; assembly: GCF_905237065.1. Lineage (NCBI taxonomy): Eukaryota > Metazoa > Chordata > Actinopteri > Salmoniformes > Salmonidae > Salmo > Salmo salar. Next base: position 97,001,732 of record NC_059450.1, on the reverse strand, counting down.
CATTTGTGGCCTGCTGGAGGTCATTTTGCAGGGCTCTGGCAGTGCTCCTCCTGCTCCTCCTTGCACAAAGGCGGAGGTAGCGGTCCTGCTGCTGGGTTGTTGCCCTCCTACGGCCTCCTCCACGTCTCCTGATGTACTGGCCTGTCTCCTGGTAGCGCCTCAATGCTCTGGACACTACGCTGACAGACACAGCAAACCTTCTTGCTACAGCTCGCATTGACGTGCCATCCTGGATGAGCTGCACTACCTGAGCCACTTGTGTGGGTTGTAGACTCTGTCTCATGCTACCACTAGAGTGAAAGCACCACCAGCATTCAAAAGTGACCAAAACATCAGCCAGGAAGCATAGGAACTGAGAAGTGGTCTTGTGTCACCACCTGCAGAACCACTCCTTTATTGGGGGTGTCTTGCTCATTGCCTATAATTTCCACCTGTTGTCTATTCCATTTGCACAACAGCATGTGAAATTTATTTTCAATCAGTGTTGCTTCCTAAGTGGACAGTTTGATTTCACAGAAGTATGATTGACTTGGAGTTACATTGTGTTGTTTCAAGTGTTCCCTTTATTTTTTGAGCAGTGTATATACATTTATATATATTTGTAATTTGTAATGTACGCATGGCTGAGAAGGTGAGGATAAAATGTAAGAAACTATCATATACATATGGGGTGGAGGAAGAACCAGAAACCCACCAATTCAGACAAACAAAGATGGAATTTTGCACAAAACGTCATTATTACATTTTTTTGTATTATTTTCACTGCATCAGGGATAACGTACACAGATGTTTCGGCTTTACAGCCTTCAGTGTGTAGGTATAATTTTATTTAAATTCATAAGTGTTTGTAAAGAACAACCTATGAGCAGCAGGTGCTAATCTGTCACCAGCTTCATCAATAAGTTTATCGATGACGTCGTCTCCACAGTGCCTGTACGTACATATCCCAACCAGAAGCTATGGTTTACAGGCAACATCCTCACCGAGCTAAAGGCTAGAGCTGCCGCTTTCAAGGAGCGGGACACTAATCCCAACGCATATAAGACGTCTGGCAATGTCCTCAGACGAACCATCAAACAGGCAAGGCGTCAATACAGGACTAAGATCGAATCCTACTACACCGGCTCTGATGCTCATCGGATGGGGCAGGGCTTTGAAACTATTACTGACTACGAAGGGAATCCCAGCCGCGAGCTGCCCAGTGACGTGAGCCAACCAGACGAGCTAAATGTATTTTATGCTCGCTTTGAGGAAAGCAATACAGAAGCATGCATGAGAGCACCGGCTGTTCCGGACAACTGTGTGATCACGCTCTCCGTAGCCGATGTGAGCCAGACGTTTAAACAGGTCAACATTCAAAAGGACGCGTGGCCAGACGGATTACCAGGAGGTATACTCAGACCATGTGCGGACCAACTGGCAAGTGTCTTTACTGACATTTTCAACCTCTCCCTGACCGAGTCTGTAATACCTACATGTTTCAAACAGACCACCATAGTCCCTTGTTCCCAAGAATGCGAAGGTAACCTGCCTAAATGACTACTGCCCCGTAGCACTCACGTTGGTAACCATGAAGTGCTTTGAAAAGCTGGTCATGGCTCACATCAACACCATTATCCCAGAAACCCTAGACCCACTCCAATTCGCATACCGCCTCAACAGAACCACAGATGACGCTATCTCAAACGCAATCCACACCGCCCTTTCCCACCTGGACAAAAGGAACACCTATGTGAGAATGCTGTTCATTGACTACAGCTCAGCATTCAACACCGTAGTGCCCTCAAAGCTCATCAATAAACGAAGGACCCTCCCTCTGCAACTGGATCCTTGACTTCCTGACGGGCCGCCCCCAGGTGGTGAGAGTAGGCAACAAGACATCTGCCACACTGATCCTCAACACGGGGGCCCCCTCAGGGGTGCATACTCAGTCCCCTCCAGTACTCCCTGTTCACTCACGACTGGGTGGCCAAACATGACTCCAACACCATTAAGTTTGCTGACAACACCGAGGGTAGGCCTGATCACGAACAACGATGAGACAGCCTTTAGGGAGGAGGTCAGATACCTGGCCGTGTGGTGCCAGGACAACAACCTCTCCCTCAATGTGATCAAGACAAAGGAGCTGATCGTGGACTACAGGAAAAGGCGGGCCGAACAGGCCCCCATTCACATCGACAGGGCTTTTGTGGAGTGGGTCGAGATTTTAAAGTTCCTTGATGTCCACATCACCAAAAAACTATCATGGTCCAGACACACCGAGACAGTTGTGAAGAGGGCACAACAAAACCTATTCCCCCTCAGGAGACTGAAAAGATTTGGCATGGGTCCCCACATCTTCAAAAAGCTCTACAGCTGCACCATCGAGAGCATCCTGACCGGTTGCATCACCGCGCTCGGCCTCCAACCGCAAGGCACTACAGAGGGTAGTGCGTACGGCCCAGTACATCACTGGGGCCAAGCTTCCTGCCATCCAGGACCTCTATACTAGGCGGTGTCAGAGGCAGGCCCTAAAAATTGTCAAAGACTCCAGTCACCCTAGTCATAGACTGTTCTCTCTGAAACTGCACGGCAAGCGGTACTGGGGCACCAAGTCTAGGTCCAAAAGGCTCCTTAACAGCTTCTACACCCAAGCTATAAAACTGCTGAACAATTCATGAAATTGCCAGTTGGACTATATACATTGAATGTGACAAATAAGATTTGATTTGCTTCTAATCTGCCAATCAGGAATGGGATTTTTAGTCACAAAGAAATACTGAATGACACGAAGGACAACTCTCTCAAGTCATCCGCTCCAGGTGTCCGCTCACCTAAATACATCATATCAATTGATGAGAGAGAGCCCACCACAAAGGAGGAGGTGGGGGGCAAAGTGTAAGGAGCCATGCTCTGGAAACATGCTACACTTTGAGACAAGAAGTGCTGAATTGATCAATGCTAAGTGCTTGAATGAAATGCTTAAATGGCACATTTTTTTCATGTTTTCAAATGTCCTGATAACTTGACATACAGTCCAGTGATGATGTGATGTTGACAGTGTCTTCTATCCTCTCATCAGTCTGGTGTTCAGTCAGTCTCTCATCTCTCTGGACCTGATTGAAGACTTCCTGGAGCTGGCTGGCCGAGCCAAAGAGGAGGAGAAACCCGCTCCCTACAAAGGTACTATACTGCCCTACACCCTAACCCCTCCAACATAACCCCTACCCCCTAGCAGAGAGGGACAACCCTCTCGTTACCGAGGTAGTCCCTGGACACACTGTCCACTAACAAGCCCTAGCCTAGTGTTTCCCAACCTTGTCCGTTATGTACACCACCTGCTCACTGTACCATAACATGCTTACCACACCGCGTGTGTTGTAAAATAGATGTACACATACGTGTTATTCCGTCGTTGCACCCACACTGATCGCCCACGTCAATGACTGTCTGCGTAGCCAGTCGCTAAAATAAGACTTGGTTCTATTTGTGATGCTTGATGCACTGCAAATCCCCTTTCTCCCATCTCCTCATTGGTTTTGGGGAGCATATACCCATGTAGGTGATTGAAAGATGAACTGAGGTCCACACTCCAGTCCAGTTGGTGGTGGTAATGCACCTTAAAGTTGGTTGCCAACCACCACATAAAGTCGAAAGAAGAAGCCTGATGGAGGAGAGATAGAAATTAACTTGGTTTACCCTTTTATCTGTGGATTCATTGTCGGAGTAGAGGACCTTGTGCATTTCAGGTAAAATAACAACCCAATGTTTATATCCCAAGACAAATTAGCTACATTTTTACATTTAAGTCATTTAGCAGACGCTCTTATCCAGAGCGACTTACGAGCAACAGCAAGCTAGCTAGCTACATTTCCATAAATGTTTAATGCTTTTCGACCTGTCCCCAAATGAATATAGTTGGTTCAGAGTTAATTTTGATATTTCAACCTGAATGTCCTAATCTCCTCTGGTGTGGGTGGACAACCTCAACATGCGGACGATCTCTCATGCGGACCCGCACGTTAGACCGCTGCACCACTCAGGATCCCAAAACATAAGAAAGAATAAAGTGACTGATAAACAGTAGCCTATGAGATTTTCTTTTTAAACTATTCATATTATAACTAAGAATAAAGTGACTGATAAACAGTAGCAGATCCCGATTTAAATTCCTTTACCACAAATATTGGACTTACATGTTTTATACATCAACCTCAATACCAGGCTTATATCACTAAACTAACTACTGATGAATAGAAGGACAGCTCTGTCCTCAATCGGTTTGTCCCCTATGGCACTCTATTCCCTATATAGTGCACTTACCGTATGGGCCCTGGTCTAAAGTAGTGCACTACCCTTATGGGCCCTGGTCTAAAGTAGTGCACTACCCCTATGGGCCCTGGTCTAAAGTAGTGCACTACCCCTATGGGCCCTGGTCTAAAGTAGTGCACGACCCCTATGGGCCCTGGTCTAAAGTAGTGCAAGACCCCTATGGGCCCTGGTCTAATGTAGTGCACTACCCCAACCATGTATACTGCTAGAAACAGTGGGTTACCACCGGAGGAGACCGGGGCGGGTGGGTTACCACCGGAGGAGACCGGGGCGGGTGGGTTACCACCGGAGGAGACCGGGGCGGGGTCGTAATGAGAGAAAACAACACACTCTGAAGACATGCAACATGTGTACTGGTACATGCACACAGTATTGCTCTCTGCCCCTCTCAACAAACACACAGCCTCTGGCGTTAGGTCATGTTCTTAATTAAGCCTTGGCATCTGGTTTTGCTTACTTTTTGAAAATGATTAGACCTTGACTCTTAAAAAAAATACAAAAATTATATAACACAAAAAAAATGTTTGCTTAAGGCTTAGCAATTTGTAATGAAAAGATCAGTGAAGTAATTGGAACCATACTGAATGTTAGTTGTGAAGCAGGCGGCATGCGTGTGTGTTTAGCCGGCCATATTAAAAGGCTGAACACTTGTGCCTGAGAGGCCTCGTTTGGCCTGGCCTCCACTATCGCTGTTCTCTCAGAACTTTTAGTTTACATCTCTCAAATCAATTTCAATTTAAGGCCTTTATTGGTATGAGAAACATATGTTAACATTGCCAAAGCAAGTGAAATAGATAATAAACAAAAGTTAAATAATTTTTGTTGTTTAACAGTAAACATTACATTCCCAAAAGTTCCCAAAAAATAAAGACATTTCAAGTCATATTATGTCTATATACAGTGTTGTAACAATGTGCACATAATTAAAGTAGAAACGGGAATTTACAATGGTGTTTGTTCTAAATTGGTTGCACTTTTCTTGTGGCAACAGGTCACAAAACTTGCTTCTGTGAGTTTATCAACATTTAATTGGTTTTCAAATTCTTTGTGGATCTGTGTAATCAGAGAGAAATATGTCTCTCTACTATGGTCATACATTTGGCAGGAGGTTAGGAAGTGCAGCTCAGTGTCCACCTCATTTTGTGGGCAGTGTGCAGATAGCCTGTCTTCTCTTGAGAGCCAGGTCTGCCTTTGCTCACTGAGTCTTCTCTCTCTGTCCTTTTAGCTTGTATCTGTCCTCTCCGTTCTCCCCTCTTCTCTCTGTCCTTTTAACTTAAATCTGTTCCTCTCTCCGTTCTCCTCTCCGTTCTCCTCTCCGTTCTCTCCGTTCTCCTCTCCGTTCTCTCCGTTCTCCTCTCTCCGTTCTCCTCTCTTCCCTCTTCTCTCTCAGTACTTTTAACTTAAATCTGATCCTCTCTCCGTTCTGCTCTCCATTCTCCCCTCTTCTCTCTGTCCTTTTAGCTTGTATCTGTCTTCTCTCCGTTCTCCCCTCTTCTCTCAGTACTTTTAGCTTGTATCTGTCCGTTCTCCTCTTCTCTCTCAGTACTTTTATCTTGTATCTGTCCTCTCTCCGTTCTCCACTGACAAAATCACTATCATCACTTCCTGGAGTAGATCAAACTGAGCATGACACCATATGGAGATGTAAGTACTGAGAGAGAAGAGGAGAACGGAGAGAGGACAGATACAAGCTCTCCTCTTCTCTCTTAGTACTTTTAGCTTGTATCTGTCCCGTTCTCCTCTTCTCTCACAGTACTTTTAGCTTGTATCTGTCCTCTCTCCGTTCTCCTCTCTGCGTTCTCCCCTCTTCTCTCTCAGTACTTTTAGCTTGTATCTGTCCTCTCTCCATTCTCCATTCTCCTCAAAGGGATTGGTTTGGACCTGGGCCTGTCTAGGGATTGGTTTGGACCTGGGCCTGTCTAGGGATTGGTTTGGACCTGGGCCTGTCTAGGGATTGGTTTGGACCTGGGCCTGTCTAGGGATTGGTTTGGAACTGGGCCTGTCTAGGGATTGGTTTGGAACTGGGCCTGTCTAGGGCTTGGTTTGGAACTGGGCCTGTCTAGGGCTTGGTTTGGAACTGGGCCTGTCTAGGGCTTGGTTTGGAACTGGGCCTGTCTAGGGATTGGTTTGGAACTGGGCGTGTCTATTGGCTACCTAAACTGAAGCTGACAAGAGAATAAGGTCTCCCGAGTGGTGCAGTGGTACTAGAGGCGTCACTACAGACACCCTGGATCCAATCCAGGCTGTCTCAACCAGCCGTGATTGGGAGTCCCATGCACAATTGGCTCAGCGTAGAGTTTGGCTGGTGTAGGTTGTCATTTTAAATAAGAATTTGTTCTTAACTGACTTGCCTAGTAAAATAAATGAAAGCCAAACTGTATGATGACTGTACTTTTTGAAGTCTGTCGTCTAACTACACTATGTGTTTATCTGTGTAGGTGAAGGGAAGTGGTTCCGGAACATAGACTACTACCGTTTGGATGGCTCCACCAACGCCCTGAACCGGAAGAAGTGGGCCGAGGAGTTCAATGACACCAGCAACGTCCGGTAAACTACGCCCCGCTCTCCACACCACTACGCCCGCTCTCCACACCACTACGCCCCGCTCTCCACACCACTACGCCCCGCTCTCCACGCCCCGCTGTCCACACCTCTACGCCCCCGCTGTCCACACCTCTACGCCCCGCTGTCCACACCTCTACGCCCCCGCTGTCCACACCTCTACGCCCCGCTGTCCACACCTCTACGCCCCCGCTGTCCACACCTCTACGCCCCCGCTGTCCACACCTCTACGCCCCCGCTGTCCACACCTCTACGCCCCGCTGTCCACACCTCTACGCCTCGCTCTCCACACCTCTACGCCCCGCTCTCGAACTAAACTTTTACAGCCAAAGTAGTTTTTAATTGAAAACCCCCATATCCTGATATCACGTCTCTTTGGTAGTCCTGTACCTTGATAGTGGATATTGGAACTTAGACATGTTCCATCGCCGCTCTAACTCTCCATCTCTCTCTCTCTCCTCTAACTCTCCATCTCTCTCTCTCCTCTAACTCTCCATCTCTCTCTCTCCTCTAACTCTCGCAATAATTATATATATGTATAATTTATATATATATTTTTATGTAATATATATATATTATGTAAATAATATATTATTATTATAATTTATGTTGTATTGTATATATTTATATTGTTTTATTATAATATTAATGTTAATATTTATATTATAAATATTTATAATATTAATAATATAATAATATGTATTATAATATATATTTTGTATTATATAATATATATATATATATATTTATGTATTATATATTATGTATATTTTTGTATATATTATATGTAATAGTAATAATAATATATTAATATATATATTTTATTATTTTATTGATATATTTGTAAATATATATAATATGTATTATAATATATATATATATATGTATATGTAATTATAATTATATATTATATTATTATATATTGTAATATATTATTATGAATTTAATATATATATAGTATATATTTATTATATATGTATTATTTTTATATTATATTTATTATTAATATATATATTATGTTATTTATATTGTTGATATATATTTATGTAATATTTTATATTAATTATATGTTGTTTATAATAGTATTATATTATATTATATTTGATAATATATTATATATATATGTATATATTATATTTATATATGTAGAATATGTATTGTATAATATATTATATGTATATATATATGTAAATATATTATATGATATATATATATATTATTATAATATATTATGTAATGATATATATTAATATATTATATATTATGATATGTATTTAGATTGTATAATATTGATATATTTATATGTATATATTGGTTGTTTGTTAATTGAATATTTTATATAATAT
>NC_059450.1:96986013-96988513 GCF_905237065.1 Salmo salar | reverse complement strand
TATATATATATATGTAATATATATATATATATGAAATATATATATATAATATATATATGAATATATATATATATATATATATGTATAATAATATATATGTATAAAATATGTATATATATATGTATATATATTATAATATGTATATATATAAAATATGTATATATATATATAATAAATTATATAATATATATATATATTGAGAATATATATATATATATATTTATATATATGTTATATAATATATATATATTATGTTATATATATATAATAATGTAATATATATAATAATATATAATATATGTATATGTATTATAATATGTAATTAATATATATATATGATATATATATGTATAATATATATATATATGTAATATATATTAATATATATATATATATATATATATTGTAATATGATATATATATGTATTATTTATATTATATGATATATATTATTATGATATATATATATGTAATAATGATAATATATTATATTATAATATATATTGATTGTAATATTTAATATGTATATTAATAATTGTAATATTTATATATATATATATATATATAATAATAGTATAATATGTATATATGAATATATTATATATATATATATATATGTAATAATATATGTATATATATATATGTATATTGTTTAATATATGTTGTATATATAATATATATATATATATTATATATGTAATAAATAAATATATATATATATATATGTAATATATATATTATATATATATATATATTGTAATAATTATATATATATATATATATGAATATATATATGTATATATGTATAATATATATATATATTTAATTGTATATATATATATGAATAATATATATATAATAAATTATATATATATATGTAATATATATATATATATGTATTATATATATATATATAATATATATGAATATATATATATATATATATGTATATATAATAATATATGTAATATTAATATATATATATATGTATATAATAATATGTAATATTGAATATATATATATATATTGAATAATATATATATAATAAATGAATATATGTATATATGTAAATATATTTATATATGTATATAATAATATATTATAATATTGTATATATATATTATGTATATATATGCAATTATATATATATATGTATAAATATTTATATATATATAATAGATATGTATATATGTATATAATATATATATGTAATAATATATATATGTAATATAATAAAATATAATAGATATATATATATATGTAATAATATATAATATGTATATATATATGTAATATATATATATTATATATATATAATAATATATGTATATATGTATATGTATATATAATATATATATATAATATATATTATATATATATATGTAATATAAATATAATATGTATATATATATTGTAATATATATATATATATAAATATGTATATATATGAATATATATATTATGTATATTTAATATGTATATATTGAAATATTAATATAATAATATATTATTGAATATATGTAATATATTATATATATATATGTATATATGTAATATATATATATTAAATATGTTATGAATATATATTATATATATATATATGAATATATATATTATATGATATATATGTAAATAATATGATAATATATTATTATATATATATGTATGATATATATATGTAATAAAATATATATATAATAAATATGTATAATAATAATTATATGTATATTTATAATATATATGATATATATTATTATATATATATATAATATATATGTATATATATTAATATATATATATGTATATATATTATTATATATATAATTATATATAAATATATTATTTGTATAAATATATATATATATATATATATTTAAATATATATATATATGTATATGGATATATATATATATATATATATTGTAATAATATATATATATATATGAATATGTAATATTATATATATATATTAATATGAATATATATATAATATATATATATATATATATATGTATATATATATATAATATATATATATTGTATATATATATATGAAATATTAATATATATATAATATATATATATGTATATATATATTAATAAATATATATGTTATAATATATATATATATATATAATATATAATATATATATATATGTATATATATAATATATATATGTATATTTATATATATATTATATATATATATATTGTAATATATATATATAATAATTATATATATATATATAATATATTTTGAAAATATATATATATAATATTGTATATATATGTTATATATTATATATATAATATATATATATATATGAATATATATATTATATATATATATATATAATATGTATTAAATATATATATATGTAATATATGTATTATATATATGTATAATAAATATGTATTATTATATATTAATTATTTATTTGTATATGTATATATATTGTATATATATGTGTAATATATATATATATATATTGAATTATTA
>NC_059450.1:96936013-96981013 GCF_905237065.1 Salmo salar | reverse complement strand
CATGAATGAGCTGACAGAGCTCTACGCCTTTGAACCTGACCTTCTGGATGATCCCACTGGCAAGAAGAGCAAGAGGACCACTCCTATGCTGCCAAAGGTACCGAGGCTGGGAGGGAGGTGGGGGTATAATCTCTATTGGACAGGCGTAGGTAACATAGATGTATGTAACTTTTGTCCCAGGACTATGGGATATGACTAATAACGATGGGATGTGACTAATAACGAGGAACAATTGTCACTGGTTATTTGGACAAATCATGATTTTGTGTGTGCACGCTCTCAGACATCTGTTAAGTGGAGGGAACATGCTTCCCAGCTGGCCCCCTGCTCACTGAGCCCCTGCAGAGGAACAGGTCCAACCCTCATTACTGTGTTTAAACCCTCTCATTATAGACACACCGCAATATCCTTCACTGGAACAACGATGGACCAAATAACCTTTAAATGCCAAGATACTCTCTGTCAACCTGCTCCATCTGTGCATATGTACGCTGGAATACATTAGTGTGTGTGTGTGTGTGTGTGAGAGGGGGGTGGATTTTGTGTGTGTAACAGGTTAGTGTGCAGCCAGCTGCCTTTGAACTTTAGAGCTGTCATAAACCCTGTTGTTTATCCCTCCCTGGGTCTGTCCGGCCTGCGTCCACTCTCTCTCTCTCTCTCTCTCTCTCTCTCTCTCTCTCTCTCTCTCTCATGAGCTACCTCTCTCTCTCATGAGCTACCTTTCTCTCTCTCTCTCTCTCTCTCTCTCTCATGAGCTACCTCTTCTCTCTCTCATGAGCTACCTCTCTCTCATGAGCTACCTCTCTCTCTCTCTCTCATGAGCTACCTCTCTCTCTCTCTCTCTCTCTCTCTCTCTCTCTCCTATGAGCTACCTCTCTCTCCTCTCTCTCATGAGCTACCTCTCTCTCTCATGAGCTACCTCTCTCTCCTCTCTCTCTCATGAGCTACCTCTCTTCTCTCTCTGAGTTTCCTCTCTCTCTCTCTCATGAGCTACCTCTCTCCTCTCTCTCATGAGCTACCTCTCTCCTCTCTCTCATGAGCTACCTCTCTCATGAGCTACCTCTCTCTCCTCTCATGAGCTACCTCTCTCTCCTCTCTCATGAGCTACCTCTCTCTTCTCTCTCTCATGAGCTACCTCTCTCTTCTCTCTCTCATGAGCTACCTCTCTCTCTTCTCTCTCTCATGAGCTACCTCTCTCTCTTCTCTCTCTCATGAGCTACCTCTCTCTCTTCTCTCTCTCATGAGCTACCTCTCTCTCTCTTCTCTCTCTCATGAGCTACCTCTCTCTCTCTTCTCTCTCTCATGAGCTACCTCTCTCTCTCTTCTCTCTCTCATGAGCTACCTCTCTCTTCTCTCTCGCTCATGAGCTACCTCTCTCTCTCTCGCTCATGAGCTACCTCTCTCTCTCATGAGCTACCTCTCTCTCTCATGAGCTACCTCTCTCTCATGAGCTACCTCATTAGCTACCTCTTTCTCTCTCTCTCTCTCTCTCATGAGCTATCTCTTTCTCTCTCTATCTCTCATGAGCTATCTCTTTCTCTCTCTCTCTCTCTCTCTCTCATGAGCTATCTCTTTCTCTCTCATGAGCTACCTCTCTCTCTCCTCTCTCTCTCTCTCTCTCTGAGCTACCTCTCTCTCTCTCTCTCTCATGAGCTACCTCTCTCTCATGAGCTACCTCTCTCTCATGAGCTACCTCTCTCTCATGAGCTACCTCTCTCTCTCTCTCATGAGCTACCTCTCTCTCTCTCTCTCATGAGCTACCTCTCTCTCTCTCTCATGAGCTACCCCTCTCTTCTCTCTCTCATGAGCTACCCCTCTCTCCTCTCTCTCATGAGCTACCTCTCTCTGCTCTCTCTCATGAGCTACCTCTCTCTCCTCTCTCTCATGAGCTACCTCTCTCTCTCTTCTCTCTCTCATGAGCTACCTCTCTCTCTTCTCTTCTCTCTCTCATGAGCTACCTCTGTCTCATGAGCTATCTCTTTCTCTCTTCTCTCTCTCACTCTCTCTCTCATGAGCTCTCACTCTCTCTCTCATGAGCTACCTCTCTCTCTCTCATGAGCTACCTCTCTCTCTCTCATGAGCTACCTCTCTCTCTCTCATGAGCTACCTCTCTCTCTCATGAGCTATCTCTTTCTCTCTCTCTCTCATGAGCTATCTCTTTCTCTCTCTCTCATGAGCTACCTCTCTCTCATGAGCTACCTCTCTCTCTCTCTCTCTCTCATTAGCTACCTCTCCCTCTCTTCTCTCTCTCATGAGCTACCTCTTTCTCTCTCTCTCTCTCTCTCTCTGAGCTACCTCTTTCTCTCTCTCTCTCATGAGCTATCTCTTTCTCTCTCTATCTCTCATGAGCTATCTCTTTCTCTCTCTCTCTCTCTCTCTCTCATGAGCTATCTCTTTCTCTCTCTCTCTCTCTCTCTCATGAGCTATCTCTTTCTCTCTCATGAGCTACCTCTCTCTCCTCTCTCTCTCTCTCTCTCTCTCTCATGAGCTACCTCTCTCTCTCTCTCTCTCTCTCTCTGAGCTACCTCTCTCTCATGAGCTACCCCTCTCTCATGAGCTACCTCTCTCTCATGAGCTACCTCTCTCTCTCTCTCTCTCATGAGCTACCCCTCTCTTCTCTCTCTCATGAGCTACCCCTCTCTCCTCTCTCTCATGAGCTACCTCTCTCTGCTCTCTCTCATGAGCTACCTCTCTCTCCTCTCTCTCATGAGCTACCTCTCTCTCTCTTCTCTCTCTCATGAGCTACCTCTCTCTCTCTTCTCTTCTCTCTCTCATGAGCTACCTCTGTCTCATGAGCTACCTCTTTCTCTCTCTCATGAGCTATCTCTTTCTCTCTTCTCTCTCTCACTCTCTCTCTCATGAGCTCTCACTCTCTCTCTCATGAGCTACCTCTCTCTCTCTCATGAGCTACCTCTCTCTCTCTCATGAGCTACCTCTCTCTCTCTCATGAGCTACCTCTCTCTCTCTCATGAGCTACCTCTCTCTCTCTCATGAGCTACCTCTCTCTCTCATGAGCTATCTCTTTCTCTCTCTCTCTCTCATGAGCTATCTCTTTCTCTCTCTCTCATGAGCTATCTCTTTCTCTCTCTCTCATGAGCTACCTCTCTCTCTCTCATGCGCTACCTCTCTCTCTCTCTTGCGCTACCTCTCTCTCTCTCTCATGAGCTACCTCTCTCTCTCATGAGCTACCTCTCTCTCTCATGAGCTACCTCTCTCTCATGAGCTACCTCTCTCTCTCTTCTCTCTCTCATGAGCTACCTCTCCCTCTCTTCTCTCTCTCATGAGCTACCTCTTTCTCTCTCTCATGAGCTACCTCTTTCTCTCTCTCTCTCTCATGAGGTATCTCTTTCTCTCTCATGAGATATCTTTCTCTCTCTCTCTCATGAGCTATCTCTTTCTCTCTCTCTCATGAGCTATCTCTTTCTCTCTCATGAGCTATCTCTTTCTCTCTATCTCTCATGAGCTATCTCTTTCTCTCTCTCTCTCTCTCTCTCTCTCTGAGCTATCTCTTTCTCTCTCTCTCTCTCTCTCTCTTTGAGCTATCTCTTTCTCTCTCATGAGCTACCTCTCTCTCTCCTCTCTCTCTCTCTCTCTCATGAGCTACCTCTCTCTCTCTCTCTCTCTCTCTCTCATGAGCTACCTCTCTCTCATGAGCTACCTCTCTCTCATGAGCTACCTCTCTCTCATGAGCTACCTCTCTCTCATGAGCTACCTCTCTCTCATGAGCTACCTCTCTCTCATGAGCTACCTCTCTCTCATGAGCTACCTCTCTCTCATGAGCTACCTCTCTCTCATGAGCTACCTCTCTCTCTCTCTCTCATGAGCTACCTCTCTCTCTCTCATGAGCTACCTCTCTCTCTCATGAGCTACCCCTCTCTCCTCTCTCTCATGAGCTACCTCTCTCTCTCTTCTCTTCTCTCTCTCATGAGCTACCTCTCTCTCATGAGCTACCTCTTTCTCTCTTCTCTCTCTCACTCTCTCTCATGAGCTATCTCTTTCTCTCTCTCTCTCTCTATGAGCTATCTCTTTCTCTCTCTCTCTCTCATGAGCTATCGCTTTCTCTCTCATGAGCTACCTCTCTCTCTCTCTCTCTCTCTCTCTCTCATGAGCTACCTCTTTCTCATGAGCTACCTCTCTCTCATGAGCTACCTCTCTTCTCTCTCTCATGAGCTACCTCTCTCTCATGAGCTACCTCTCTCTCTCTTCTCTCTCTCATGAGCTACCTCTCTCTCTCTTCTCTTCTCTCTCTCATGAGCTACCTCTGTCTCATGAGCTACCTCTTTCTCTCTTCTCTCTCTCACTCTCTCTCTCATGAGCTATCTCTTTCTCTCTCTCTCTCTCATGAGCTATCTCTTTCTCTCTCATGAGCTACCTCTCTCTCTCCTCTCTCTCTCTCTCTCTCTCTCATGAGCTACCTCTCTCTCTCTCTCTCATGAGCTACCTCTCTCTCATGAGCTACCTCTTTCTCATGAGCTACCTCTCTCTCATGAGCTACCTCTCTTCTCTCTCTCATGAGCTACCCCTCTCACCTCTCTCTCATGAGCTACCTCTTTCTCATGAGCTACCTCTCTCTCATGAGCTACCTCTCTCTCATGAGCTACCCCTCTCTCCTCTCTCTCATGAGCTACCTCTCTCTCTCTTCTCTCTCTCATGAGCTACCTCTCTCTCTCTTCTCTTCTCTGTCTCATGAGCTACCTCTCTCTCTCTTCTCTTCTCTGTCTCATGAGCTACCTCTCTCTCTTCTCTCTCTCATGAGCATCCTCTAGCTCTTCTCTCTCTCATGAGCTTCTCTCTCTCATGAGCTACCTCTTTCTCTCTTCTCTCTCTCACTCTCTCTCTCATGAGCTACCTCTCTCTGTCTCATGAGCTACCTCTCTCTCTCATGAGCTATCTCTTTCTCTCTCTCTCTCATGAGCTATCTCTCTCTCTCTCTCATGAGCTATCTCTTTCTCTCTCATGAGCTACCTCTCTCTCTTCTCTCTCATGAGCTACCTCTCTCTCATGAGCTACCTCTCTCTCTCTTCTCTCTCTCATTAGCTACCTCTCCCTCTCTTCTCTCTCTCATGAGCTACCTCTCTCTCTTCTCTCTCTCATGAGCTACCCCTCTCTCTCATGAGCTATCTCTTTCTCTCTTCTCTCTCTCACTCTCTCTCTCATGAGCTATCTCTTTCTCTCTTCTCTCTCTCACTCTCTCTCTCATGAGCTACCTCTCTCTCTCTCATGAGCTACCTCTCTCTCTCTCTCTCATGAGCTACCTCTCTCTCTCTCATGAGCTACCTCTCTCTCTCTCATGAGCTACCTCTCTCTCTCTCATGAGCTATCTCTTTCTCTCTCTCTCTCTCATGAGCTATCTCTTTCTCTCTCATGAGCTACCTCTCTCTCCTCTCTCTCTCATGAGCTATCTCTCTCCTCTCTCTCATGAGCTACCTCTCTCTCCTCTCTCATGAGCTACCTCTCTCTCTTCTCTCTCTCATGAGCTACCTCTCTCTCTTCTCTCTCTCATGAGCTACCTCTCTCTCTTCTCTCTCTCATGAGCTACCTCTCTCTCTCATGAGCTACCTCTCTCTCTCTCTCATGAGCTACCTCTCTCTCTCTCTCTCTCTCTCTCTCTCTCTCTTGAGCTACCTCTCTCTCTCTCTCATGAGCTACCTCTCTCTCTCATGAGCTACCTCTCTCTCTCTCGCTCATGAGCTACCTCTCTCTCTCTCGCTCATGAGCTACCTCTCTCTCTCTCTCATGAGCTACCTCTCTCTCTCATGAGCTACCTCTCTCTCTCATTAGCTACCTCTCTCTCTCATGAGCTACCTCTCTCTCTCTTCTCTCTCTCATGAGCTATCTCTCCCTCTCTTCTCTCTCTCATGAGCTACCTCTCCCTCTCTTCTCTCTCTCATGAGCTACCTCTCTCTCTCAGTAGCTACCTCTTTCTCTCTCATGAGCTACCTCTTTCTCTCTCTCTCTCTCTCTCTCATGAGCTCTCTCTCTCATGAGCTCTCTCTCTCTCTCTCTATGAGCTCTCTCTCTCTCTCTCATGAGCTATCTCTTTCTCTCTCTCTCTCTCTTGAGCTATCTCTTTCTCTCTCATGAGCTACCTCTCTCTCCTCTCTCTCTCTCTCTCTCTCTCTCTCTTGAGCTACCTCTCTCTCTCTCTCTCTCTCTCTGGCTACCTCTCTCTCATGAGCTACCTCTCTCTCATGAGCTACCTCTCTCTCTTCTCTCTCTCATGAGCTACCCCTCTCTCCTCTCTCTCATGAGCTACCTCTCTCTGCTCTCTCTCATGAGCTACCTCTCTCTCATGAGCTACCTCTCTCTCTCTTCTCTCTCTCATGAGCTACCTCTCTCTCTTCTCTCTCTCATGAGCTACCTCTGTCTCTTCTCTCTCTCATGAGCTTCTCTCTCTCATGAGCTACCTCTTTCTCTCTCATGAGCTACCTCTCTCTCTCTCATGAGCTACCTCTCTCTCTCTCATGAGCTACCTCTCTCTCTTCTCTCTCTCATGAGCTACCTCTCTCTCATGAGCTACCTCTCTCTCTCTTCTCTTCTCTGTCTCATGAGCTACCTCTCTCTCTTCTCTCTCTCATGAGCTACCTCTTTCTCTCTCTCTCTCATGAGCTACCTCTTTCTCTCTCTCCCATGAGCTACCTCTTTCTCTCTCTCTCTCATGAGCTACCTCTTTCTCTCTCTCTCTGAGCTACCTCTTTCTCTCTCTCTCTCATGAGCTACCTCTTTCTCTCTCTCTCTCTCATGAGCTATCTCTTTCTCTCTCTCTCTCTCTCTCATGAGCTATCTCTTTCTCTCTCTCTCTCTCATGAGCTATCTCTTTCTCTCTCTCTCTCTCTCTCTCTCTCTCATGAGCTATCTCTTTCTCTCTCTCTCTCTCTCTCTCTCTCATGGTCTATCTCTTTCTCTCTCTCTCTCTCTGAGCTATCTCTTTCTCTCTCATGAGCTACCTCTCTCTCTCTCATGAGCTACCTCTCTCTCTCATGAGCTACCTCTCTCTCTCATGAGCTACCTCTCTCTCTTCTCTCTCTCATGAGCTACCTCTCTCTCTCTCTCTCATGAGCTACCTCTCTCTCTTCTCTCTCTCATGAGCTACCTCTCTCTCTCATGAGCTACCTCTCTCTCTCTATGAGCTACCTCTCTCTCTCATGAGCTACCTCTCTCTCTCTCTCATGAGCTACCTCTCTCTCTCTCATGAGCTACCTCTCTCTCTCCATGGCTACCTCTCTCTCTCCTTCCTCTCTCTCTGGGCTACCTCTCTCTCTGGCTACCTCTCTCTCATGAGCTACCTCTCTCTCTCTTCTCTCTCTCATGAGCTACCTCTCCCTCTCTTCTCTCTCTCATGAGCTACCTCTCTCTCTCATGAGCTACCCCTCTCTCTGCTCTCTCTCATGAGCTACCTCTCTCTGCTCTCTCTCATGAGCTACCTCTCTCTCCTCTCTCTCATGAGCTACCTCTCTCTCTCTCTCATGAGCTACCTCTCTCTCTCTCTCATGAGCTACCTCTCTCTCTCTTCTCTCTCTCATGAGCTACCTCTCTCTCTTCTCTCTCTCATGAGCTACCTCTCTCTCTCTCTCTCATGAGCTACCTCTCTCTCTTCTCTCTCTCATGAGCTTCTCTCTCTCATGGGCTACCTCTTCTTCTCTTCTCTCTCATGAGCTACCTCTCTCTCTTCTCTCTCTCTGGGCTACCTCTCTCTCTCATGGGCTACCTCTCTCTCTCTCTCTCTCATGAGCTATCTCTTTCTCTCTCTCTCTCATGAGCTACCTCTTCTCTCTCTCTCATGAGCTATCTCTTTCTCTCTCTCTCTCTGGGCTATCTCTCTCTCTCTCATGAGCTTTCTCTCTCTCTCATGAGCTATCTCTTTGTCTCTCTCTCTCTCTCTCTCTCATGAGCTATCTCTTTGTCTCTCTCTCTCTCTCTCTCTCTCTCTCATGAGCTATCTCTTTCTCTCTCTCTCTCTCTCTCTCTCTCTCTCATGAGCTATCTCTTTCTCTCTCTCTCTCTCTCATGATCTATCTCTTTCTCTCTCTCTCTCATGAGCTATCTCTTTCTCTCTCATGAGCTACCTCTCTCTCTCTCATGAGCTACCTCTCTCTCTCATGAGCTACCTCTCTCTCTCTCATGAGCTACCTCTCTCTCTCATGAGCTACCTCTCTCTCTTCTCTCTCTCATGAGCTACCTCTCTCTCTCTTCTCTCTCTCATGAGCTACCTCTCTCTCTCTCTCTCATGGGCTACCTCTCTCTCTCTCTCTCATGAGCTACCTCTCTCTCTCTCCCATGAGCTACCTCTCTCTCTCTTGGGCTGCCTCTCTCTCTCTCATGGGCTACCTCTCTCTCTCCTGGCTACCTCTCTCTCTCATGAGCTACCTCTCTCTCTCATGAGCTACCTCTCTCTCATGAGCTACCTCTCTCTCTTCTCTCTCTCATGAGCTACCTCTCCCTCTCCTCTCTCTCTCATGAGCTACCTCTCTCTCTCATGAGCTACCTCTCTCTCTCTCATGAGCTACCTCTTTCTCTCTCTCTCATGAGCTATCTCTTTCTCTCTCTCTCATGAGCTATCTCTTTCTCTCTCTCTCTCTCATGAGCTATCTCTTCTCTCTCTCTCTCTCATGAGCTATCTCTTTCTCTCTCTCTCTCTCATGAGCTATCTCTTTCTCTCTCTCTCTCTCATGAGCTATCTCTTTCTCTCTCTCTCTCATGAGCTATCTCTTTCTCTCTCATGAGCTACCTCTCTCTCTCCTCTCTCTCTCTCTCTCTCTCTCATGAGCTACCTCTCTCTCATGAGCTACCTCTTTCTCATGAGCTACCTCTCTCTCATGAGCTACCTCTCTCTCTTCTCTCTCTCATGAGCTACCCCTCTCTCCTCTCTCTCATGAGCTACCTCTCTCTGCTCTCTCTCATGAGCTACCTCTCTCTGCTCTCTCTCATGAGCTACCTCTCTCTCCTCTCTCTCATGAGCTACCTCTCTCTCTCTCCTCTCTCTCATGAGCTACCTCTCTCTCTCTTCTCTCTCTCATGAGCTACCTCTCCCTCTCTTCTCTCTCTCATGAGCTACCTCTCCTCTCTTCTCTCTCTCATGAGCTACCTCTCTCTCTCAGTAGCTACCTCTTTATCTCTCATGAGCTACCTCTTTCTCTCTCTCTCTCTCTCTCTCATGAGCTATCTCTTTCTCTCTCTCTCATGAGCTATCTCTTTCTCTCTCTCTCTCATGAGCTATCTCTTTCTCTCTCTCTCTCATGAGCTATCTCTTTCTCTCTCATGAGCTACCTCTCTCTCTCTCTCTCTCTCTCTCTCTCTCATGAGCTACCTCTCTCTCTCTCTCTCTCTCTCATGAGCTACCTCTCTCTCATGAGCTACCTCTTTCTCTGAGCTGCCTCTCTCTCATGGGCTGCCTCTCTCTCTTCTCTCTCTCATGAGCTGCCCTCTCTCCTCTCTCTCATGGGTTACCTCTCTCTTCTCTCTCTCATGAGCTACCTCTCTCTCTTCTCTCTCTCATGAGCTACCTCTCTCTCATGAGCTACCTCTCTCTCTCTTCTCTCTCTCATTAGCTACCTCTCCCTCTCTTCTCTCTCTCATGAGCTACCTCTCTCTCTTCTCTCTCTCATGAGCTTCCCTCTCTCTCATGAGCTATCTCTTTCTCTCTTCTCTCTCTCACTCTCTCTCTCATGGGCTATCTCTTCTCTCTTCTCTCTCTCACTCTCTCTCTCATGAGCTACCTCTCTCTCTCTCATGAGCTACCTCTCTCTCTCTCATGAGCTACCTCTCTCTCTCTCATGAGCTACCTCTCTCTCTCATGAGCTATCTCTTTCTCTCTCTCTCTCTCATGAGCTATCTCTTTCTCTCTCATGAGCTACCTCTCTCTCTCTCTCTCTCATGAGCTATCTCTCTCCTCTCTCTCATGAGCTACCTCTCTCTCCTCTCTCATGAGCTACCTCTCTCTCTTCTCTCTCTCATGAGCTACCTCTCTCTCTTCTCTCTCTCATGAGCTACCTCTCTCTCTTCTCTCTCTCATGAGCTACCTCTCTCTCTCATGAGCTACCTCTCTCTCTCTCTCTCATGAGCTACCTCTCTCTCTCTCTCTCTCTCTCCTCCTCTCTCTCTCTCATGAGCTACCTCTCTCTCTCCCATGAGCTACCTCTCTCTCTCATGAGCTGCCTCTCTCTCTCTCGCTCATGGGCTGCCTCTCTCTCTCTCTCATGAGCTACCTCTCTCTCTCTCTCATGGGCTGCCTCTCTCTCTCTAGGGCTACCTCTCTCTCTCTTAGCTTCCTCTCTCTCTCATGGGCTACCTCTCTCTCTCTTCTCTCTCTCATGAGCTATCTCTCCCTCTCTTCTCTCTCTCATGGGCTACCTCTCCCTCTCTTCTCTCTCTCATGAGCTACCTCTCTCTCTCGGCTCCTCTTTCTCTCTCATGAGCTACCTCTTTCTCTCTCTCTCTCTCTCTCATACATGAGCTCTCTCTCTCTCTCATGAGCTCTCTCTCTCTCTCTCTCATGAGCTCTCTCTCTCTCTCTCATGAGCTATCTCTTTCTCTCTCTCTCTCTCATGGGCTATCTCTTTCTCTCTCATGGGCTACCTCTCTCTCCCTCTCTCTCTCTCTCTCATGGGCTACCTCTCTCTCTCTCTCTCTCTCATGAGCTACCTCTCTCTCTGGGCTACCTCTCTCTCATGAGCTACCTCTCTCTCTCTCTCTCTCTGGGCTGCCCCTCTCCTCTCTCTCATGAGCTACCTCTCTCCTCTCTCTCATGAGCTACCTCTCTCTCTTCTCTCTCTCATGAGCTACCTCTCTCTTCTCTCTCTCATGAGCTTCTCTCTCTCATGAGCTACCTCTTTCTCTCTCATGAGCTACCTCTCTCTCTCTCATGAGCTACCTCTCTCTCTCTCATGAGCTACCTCTCTCTCTTCTCTCTCTCATGAGCTACCTCTCTCTCATGAGCTACCTCTCTCTCTCTTCTCTTCTCCGTCTCATGAGCTACCTCTCTCTCTTCTCTCTCTCATGAGCTACCTCTTTCTCTCTCTCTCTCATGAGCTACCTCTTTCTCTCTCTCTCTTGAGCTACCTCTTTCTCTCTCTCTCTCATGAGCTACCTCTTTCTCTCTCTCTCTCATGAGCTACCTCTTCTCTCTCTCTCTCATGAGCTACCTCTTTCTCTCTCTCTCTCATGAGCTACCTCTTTCTCTCTCTCTCTCTCATGAGCTATCTCTTTGTCTCTCTCTCTCTCTCTGGTCTCCTTCTCTCTCTCTCTCATGAGCTATCTCTTTCTCTCTCTCTCTCTCTCTCTCTCATGAGCTATCTCTTTCTCTCTCTCTCTCTCTCTCTCTCTCTCTCATGATCTATCTCTTTCTCTCTCTCTCTCTCATGAGCTATCTCTTTCTCTCTCATGAGCTACCTCTCTCTCTCTCATGAGCTACCTCTCTCTCTCATGAGCTACCTCTCTCTCTCATGAGCTACCTCTGTCTCATGAGCTACCTCTCTCTCTCTCATGAGCTACCTCTCTCTCTTCTCTCTCTCATGAGCTACCTCTCTCTTCTCTCTCTCATGAGCTACCTCTCTCTCTCTCTCTCTCATGAGCTACCTCTCTCTCTCATGAGCTACCTCTCTCTCTCTCATGAGCTACCTCTCTCTCTCTCATGAGCTACCTCTCTCTCTCTCATGAGCTACCTCTCTCTCTCTCATGAGCTACCTCTCTCTCTCTCTCTCTCATGAGCTACCTCTCTCTCTCTCTCTCATGAGCTACCTCTCTCTCTCATGAGCTACCTCTCTCTCTCATGAGCTACCTCTCTCTCGTGAGCTACCTCTCTCTCATGAGCTACCTCTCTCTCTCTTCTCTCTCTCATGAGCTACCTCTCTCTCTCTCTCTCTCTCATGAGCTACCTCTCTCTCTCATGGGCTGCCTCTCTCTCTCTCTCTCTCATGCTTCCTCTCTCTTCTCTCTCTCATGGGCTACCTCTCTCTCTCTCTCTCTCATGGGCTACCTCTCTCTCTCTCTCATGGGCTACCTCTCTCTCTCTCTCATGAGCTACCTCTCTCTCTCTCTCTCATGGGCTACCTCTCTCTCTCCTCTCATGAGCTACCTCTCTCTCTCTCTCTCTCTCATGGGCTGCCTCTCTCTCTTCTCTCTCTCATGAGCTACCTCTCTCTCTTCTCTCTCTCATGAGCTTCTCTCTCTCATGAGCTACCTCTTTCTCTCTCATGAGCTACCTCTCTCTCTCTCATGAGCTACCTCTCTCTTCTCTCTCTCATGAGCTACCTCTCTCTCTCTCTCTCTCTGGCTACCTCTCTCTCATGAGCTACCTCTCTCTCTCTTCTCTTCTCTGCTCATGAGCTACCTCTCTCTCTTCTCTCTCTCATGAGCTACCTCTTTCTCTCTCTCTCTCATGAGCTACCTCTTTCTCTCTCTCTCTCATGAGCTACCTCTTTCTCTCTCTCTCATGGGCTACCTCTTTCTCTCTCTCTCTCATGAGCTATCTCTTTCTCTCTCTCTCTCATGAGCTATCTCTTTCTCTCTCTCTCTCTCATGGGCTATCTCTTCCTCTCTCTCTCTCTCTCATGAGCTATCTCTTTCTCTCTCTCTCTCTCTCTCTCTCATGGGCTATCTCTTTCTCTCTCTCTCTCTCTATGATCTATCTCTTTCTCTCTCTCTCTCTATGGGCTATCTCTTTCTCTCTCATGGCTACCTCTCTCTCTCTCATGGGCTACCTCTCTCTCTCATGGGCTACCTCTCTCTCTCCATGAGCTACCTCTCTCTCTCATGAGCTACCTCTCTCTCTCTCTCTCTCATGAGCTACCTCTCTCTCCTCTCTCTCATGAGCTTCCTCTCTCTTCTCTCTCTCATGAGCTACCTCTCTCTCTCTTCTCTCTCTCATGAGCTACCTCTCTCTCTCATGAGCTACCTCTCTCTCTCATGGGCTACCTCTCTCTCCTATGGGCTACCTCTCTCTCTCTCTCTCTCATGAGCTACCTCTCCCTCTCTCATGAGCTACTCTCTCTCATGGCTTCCTCTCTCTCTCTCATGAGCTACCTCTTTCTCTCTCTCTCATGAGCTATCTCTCTCTCTCTCTCTCTCATGAGCTATCTCTTTCTCTCTCTCTCCATGAGCTATCTCTTTCTCTCTCATGGGCTACCTCTCTCTCCTCTCTCTCTCTCTCTCTCTCTCTCATGGGCTGCCTCTCTCTCATGAGCTACCTCTTCTCTGCTACCTCTCTCTCATGGGCTACCTCTCTCTTCCCTCATGAGCTACCCTCTCTCTCTCTCTCATGGGCTACCTCTCTCCCTCTCTCATGAGCTACCTCTCTCTTCTCTCTCTTGGGCTACCTCTCTCTCCTCTCTCTCATGGGCTACCTCTCTCTCTCTCCTCTCTCTCATGAGCTACCTCTCTCTCTTCTCTCTCTCATGGGCTACCTCTCCCTCTCTTCTCTCTCTCATGAGCTACCTCTCCCTCTCTTCTCTCTCTCATGGGCTCCCTCTCTCTCAGTGGCTACCTCTTTTCTCTCATGGCTACCTCTTTCTCTCTCTCTCTCTCTCTCTCCTGCTCTTTCTCTCTCTCTCATGAGCTATCTCTTTCTCTCTCTCTCTCTGGGCTATCTCTTTCTCTCTCTCTCTCATGGGCTATCTCTTTCTCTCTCTTCTTCCTCTCTCTCTCTCTCTCTCTCATGAGCTACCTCTCTCTCTCTCTCTCTCTCTCATGAGCTACCTCTCTCTCATGAGCTACCTCTTTCTCATGAGCTACCTCTCTCTCATGAGCTACCTCTCTCTCTTCTCTCTCTCATGAGCTACCCCTCTCTCCTCTCTCTCATGAGCTACCTCTCTCTGCTCTCTCTCATGAGCTACCTCTCTCTCCTCTCTCTCATGAGCTACCTCTCTCTCTCTTCTCTCTCTCATGAGCTACCTCTCTCTCTCTTCTCTTCTCTGTCTCATGAGCTACCTCTCTCTCTTCTCTCTCTCATGAGCTACCTCTGTCTCTTCTCTCTCTCATGAGCTTCTCTCTCTCATGAGCTACCTCTCTCTCTCTCATGAGCTACCTCTCTCTTCTCTCTCTAATGAGCTACCTCTCTCTCTTCTCTCTCTCATGAGCTACCTCTCTCTCATGAGCTACCTCTCTCTCATGAGCTACCTCTCTCTCATGAGCTACCTCTCTCTCATGAGCTACCTCTTTCTCTCTCTCATGAGCTATCTCTTTCTCTCTCTATCGCTCATGAGCTATCTCTTTCTCTCTCTCTCTCATGAGCTACCTCTCTCTCATGAGCTACCTCTCTCTCTCTCTCATGAGCTACCCCTCTCTCATGAGCTACCCCTCTCTTCTCTCTCTCATGAGCTACCCCTCTCTCCTCTCTCTCATGAGCTACCTCTCTCTCTCTCCTCTCTCTCATGAGCTACCTCTCTCTCTCTTCTCTCTCTCATGAGCTACCTCTCTCTCTTCTCTCTCATGAGCTACCTCTCTCTCTCTTCTCTCTCTCATGAGCTACCTCTCTCTCTCTTCTCTGTCTCATGAGCTACCTCTCTCTCTTCTCTCTCTCATGAGCTACCTCTTTCTCTCTCTCTCTCATGAGCTACCTCTTTCTCTCTCTCTCTCATGAGCTACCTCTTTCTCTCTCTCATGAGCTTCCTCTCTCTCTCTCTCATGAGCTTTCTCTCTCTCTCTCATGGGCTATCTCTTTCTCTCTCTCTCTCTCTCATGGGCTATCTCTCTCTCTGGCTTTCTCTCTCTCTGGCTGTCTCTCTCTCTCTCTCTCATGGGCTATCTCTTTCTCTCTCTCTCTCTCTCTCTCTCTCTCTCTCTCATGGGCTATCTCTTTCTCTCTCTCTCTCTCATGGGCTATCTCTTTCTCTCTCATGAGCTACCTCTCTCTCTCTCATGAGCTACCTCTCTCTCTCATGAGCTACCTCTCTCTCTCATGAGCTACCTCTCTCTCTCTCATGAGCTACCTCTCTCTCTCTCATGAGCTACCTCTCTCATGAGCTACCTCTCTCTCTCTCTCTCATGAGCTACCTCTCTCTCTCTCTGGGCTTCCTCTCTCTCTCTCATGGGCTACCTCTCTCTCTCTGGCTCCTCTCTCTCATGAGCTACCTCTCTCTCTCTTCTCTCTCTCATGAGCTACCTCTCCCTCTCTTCTCTCTCATGAGCTACCTCTCTCTCTCATGAGCTACCTCTCTCTCTCATGAGCTACCTCTCTCTCTCATGAGCTACCTCTCTCTCTCTCTCTCTCATGAGCTACCTCTTTCTCTCTCTCATGAGCTATCTCTTTCTCTCTCTCTCATGAGCTATCTCTTTCTCTCTCATGAGCTATCTCTTTCTCTCTCTCTCTCTCATGAGCTATCTCTTTCTCTCTCTCTCTCTATGAGCTATCTCTTTCTCTCTCTCTCTCATGAGCTATCTCTTTCTCTCTCATGAGCTACCTCTCTCTCTCTCTCTCTCTCTCTCTCTCTCTCTCTCATGAGCTACCTCTCTCTCTCTCTCTCTCTCTCTCTCTCATGGGCTACCTCTCTCTCTCTCTCTCTCTCATGAGCTACCTCTCTCTCATGAGCTACCTCTTTCTCATGGGCTACCTCTCTCTCTGGGCTGCCTCTCTCTCTTCTCTCTCTCATGGGCTACCCCTCTCTCCTCTCTCTCATGGGCTACCTCTCTCTGCTCTCTCTCATGAGCTACCTCTCTCTCCTCTCTCTCATGAGCTACCTCTCTCTCTCTCTCTCTCTCATGAGCTACCTCTCTCTCTCTCCTCTTCTCTGTCTCATGAGCTACCTCTGTCTCTTCTCTCTCTCATGAGCTTCTCTTTCTCATGAGCTACCTCTTTCTCTCTCATGAGCTACCTCTCTTCTCTCTCTCATGAGCTACCTCTCTCTTCTCTCTCTCATGAGCTACCTCTCTCTCTCTCTCTCATGAGCTACCTCTCTCTCATGAGCTACCTCTCTCTCATGAGCTACCTCTCTCTCTCTCTCTCATGAGCTACCTCTCTCATGAACTACCTCTCTCTCTCTCTCTCATGAGCTACCTCTTTCTCTCTCTCATGAGCTATCTCTTTCTCTCTCTATCGCTCATGAGCTATCTCTTTCTCTCTCTCTCTCATGAGCTATCTCTTTCTCTCTCTCTCTCAAGAGCTATCTCTTTCTCTCTCATGAGCTACCTCTCACTCTCTCTCTCATGAGCTACCTCTCTCTCTCTCTCTCTCTCATGAGCTACCTCTCTCTCATGAGCTACCTCTCTCTCTCTCTCTCTCATGAGCTACCCCTCTCTCATGAGCTACCCCTCTCTTCTCTCTCTCATGAGCTACCCCTCTCTCCTCTCTCATGAGCTACCTCTCTCTCTCTCTCTCTCATGAGCTACCTCTCTCCTCTCTCTCATGAGCTACCTCTCTCTCTTCTCTCTCATGAGCTACCTCTCTCTCTCTTCTCTCTCTCATGAGCTACCTCTCTCTCTCTTCTCTCTCTCATGAGCTACCTCTCTCTCTTCTCTCTCTCATGAGCTACCTCTTTCTCTCTCTCTCTCTCATGAGCTACCTCTTTCTCTCTCTCTCTCATGAGCTACCTCTTTCTCTCTCTCTCATGAGCTACCTCTTTCTCTCTCTCTCTCATGAGCTACCTCTTTCTCTCTCTCTCTCATGAGCTATCTCTTTCTCTCTCTATCTCTCATGAGCTATCTCTCTCTCATGAGCTTTCTCTCTCTCTCTCATGAGCTATCTCTTTCTCTCTCTCTCTCTCTCTCTCTCATGAGCTATCTCTTCTCTCTCTCTCTCTCTCTCTCATGTCTATCTCTTTCTCTCTCTCTCTCTCATGAGCTATCTCTTTCTCTCTCATGAGCTACCTCTCTCTCATGAGCTACCTCTCTCTCATGAGCTACCTCTCTCCTCTCATGAGCTACCTCTCTCTCTCATGAGCTACCTCTCTCTCTTCTCTCTCTCATGAGCTACCTCTCTCTCCTCTCTCTCATGAGCTACCTCTCTCTTCTCTCTCTCATGAGCTACCTCTCTCTCTCTTCTCTCTCTCATGGGCTACCTCTCTCTCTCTGGCTACCTCTCTCTCTCATGAGCTACCTCTCTCTCTCTCTCATGAGCTACCTCTCTCATGGGCTCCTCTCTCTCTCTCTCATGGGCTACCTCTCTCTCTCTCGCTCATGAGCTACCTCTCTCTCGCTCATGAGCTACCTCTCTCTCTCTCATGAGCTACCTCTCTCTCTCTCATGAGCTACCTCTCTCTCTCTGAGCTACCTCTCTCTCATGAGCTACCTCTCTCTCTCTTCTCTCTCTCATGAGCTACCTCTCCCTCTCTTCTCTCTCTCATGAGCTATCTCTCTCTCTTGAGCTACCTCTCTCTCTCATGAGCTACCTCTTTCTCTCTCTCATGAGCTATCTCTTTCTCTCTCTCTCATGAGCTATCTCTTTCTCTCTCTCTCATGAGCTATCTCTTTCTCTCTCTCTCATGGGCTATCTCTTTCTCTCTCTCTCTCATGGGCTATCTCTTTCTCTCTCTCTCTCCATGGGCTATCTCTTTCTCTCTCTCTCTCTCTATGGGCTATCTCTTTCTCTCTCTCTCTCTCTCTGGGCTATCTCTTTCTCTCTCATGAGCTATCTCTTTCTCTCTCATGAGCTACCTCTCTCTCTCCCTCTCTCTCTCTCTTGAGCTACCTCTCTCTCTGCTCCTCTTCTCTTGGGCTACCTCTCTCTCTTCTCTCTCTCATGAGCTGCCCCTCTCTCCTCTCTCTCATGGGCTACCTCTCTCTCCTCCTCTCTCTCTCTCTCTCTCTCTCATGAGCTACCTCTCTCTCTTGGCTTCCTCTTCTCATGAGCTCTCCTCTCTCTCATGAGCTACCTCTCTCTCTCTCTCTCTCATGAGCTACCTTCTCTCTCTCTCTCTCATGAGCTACCTCTCTCTCTCTCTCTGAGCTACCTCTCTCTCTCTCTCATGAGCTACCTCTCTCTCTCTCTCTCATGGGCTACCTCTCTCTCTCTCCTCTCTCTCATGAGCTACCTCTCTCTCTTCTCTCTCTCATGGGCTACCTCTCCTCTCTCCTCTCATGAGCTACCTCTCCTCTTCTCTCTCTCATGAGCTACCTCTCTCTCTCTCCTCTTTCTCTCATGAGCTACCTCTCCTCTCTCTCTCTCTCTCTCATGGGCTATCTCTCTCTCTCTCTCTCATGGGCTATCTCTCTCTCTCTCTCTCATGAGCTATCTCTTTCTCTCTCTCTCTCATGGGCTATCTCTTTCTCTCTCTGGCTCTCTCTCTCTCTCTCTCTCTCTCTCTCTCATGAGCTACCTCTCTCTCTCTCTCTCTCTCTCTCTCTCATGGGCTACCTCTCTCTCATGGCTGCCTCTTTCTCATGAGCTACCTCTCTCTCTCATGAGCTACCTCTCTCTCTTCTCTCTCTCATGAGCTACCTCTCTCTCCTCTCTCTCATGAGCTACCTCTCTCTTCTCTCTCATGAGCTACCTCTCTCTCCTCTCTCTCATGAGCTACCTCTCTCTCTTCTCTCTCTCATGAGCTACCTCTCTCTCTCTTCTCTTCTCTGTCTCATGAGCTACCTCTCTCTCTTCTCTCTCTCATGAGCTACCTCTCTCTCTTCTCTCTCTCATGAGCTTCTCTCTCTCTGGCTACCTCTCTCTCTCTCATGAGCTACCTCTCTCTTCTCTCTCTCATGAGCTACCTCTCTCTCTTCTCTCTCTCATGGGCTACCTCTCTCTCTGCTCCTCTCTCTCTGAGCTACCTCTCTCTCTGGCTACCTCTCTCTCATGGGCTGCCTCTTCTCTCTCTCATGGGCTACCTCTCCTCTCTTCTCTCTCTCATGAGCTACCTCTCTCTCTTCTCTCTCTCATGGGCTACCTCTCTCTCTCCTCTCTTTCTCTCATGAGCTACCTCTTTCTCTCTCTCTCTCTCTCTCTCCATGAGCTATCTCTTTCTCTCTCTCTCATGAGCTATCTCTTTCTCTCTCTCTCTCATGAGCTATCTCTTTCTCTCTCTCTCTCATGGGCTATCTCTTTCTCTCTCATGAGCTGCCCTCTCTCTCTCTCTCTCTCTCTCTCTCATGGGCTACCTCTCTCTCTCTCTCTCTCTCTCCATGAGCTACCTCTCTCTCATGAGCTACCTCTTTCTCATGGCTACCTCTCTCTCATGGGCTACCTCTCTCTCTCTCTCTCTCATGAGCTACCCTCTCTCCTCTCTCTATGAGCTACCTCTCTCTCTCTCTCTCATGAGCTACCTCTCTCTCCTCTCTCTCATGGGCTACCTCTCTCTCTCTCTCTCTCTCATGAGCTACCTCTCTCTCTCTTCTTCTCTGTCTCATGAGCTACCTCTCTCTCTTCTCTCTCTCTTGGGCTACCTCTCTCTTCTCTCTCTCATGGGCTTCCTCTCTCTCTCTCATGGGCTACCTCTCTCTTCTCTCTCCATGAGCTACCTCTCTCTCTTCTCTCTCTCATGAGCTACCTCTCTCTCATGGGCTACCTCTCTCTCATGAGCTTCCTCTCTCTCATGAGCTACCTCTCTCTCATGAGCTACCTCTCTCTCTCTCATGAGCTATCTCTTTCTCTCTCTATCGCTCATGAGCTATCTCTTTCTCTCTCTCTCTCATGAGCTACCTCTCTCTCATGAGCTACCTCTCTCTCTCTCTCATGAGCTACCCCTCTCTCATGAGCTACCCTCTCTTCTCTCTCTCATGAGCTACCCCTCTCCTCTCTCTCATGGGCTTCCTCTCTCTCTTCTCTCTCATGAGCTACCTCTCTCTCTCTCTCTCTCTCATGAGCTACCTCTCTCTCTTCTCTCTCATGAGCTACCTCTCTCTCTCTCTCTCTCTATGAGCTACCTCTCTCTCTCTTCTCTGCTCATGAGCTACCTCTCTCTCTTCTCTCTCTCATGAGCTACCTCTTTCTCTCTCTCTCTATGAGCTACCTCTTTCTCGCTCTCTCATGAGCTACCTCTTTTCTCTCTCTCTCATGAGCTACCTCTTTCTCTCTCTCTCATGAGCTACCTCTTTCTCTCTCTCTCTCATGAGCTATCTCTTTCTCTCTCTCATGAGCTATCTCTCTCTCTTGAGCTATCTCTCTCTCATGAGCTATCTCTCTCTCTCTCTCTCATGAGCTATCTCTTTCTCTCTCTCTCTCTCTCTCTCTCTCTCTATGGGCTGTCTCTCTCTCTCTCTCTCTCTCATGGGCTATCTCTTTTCTCTCTCATGGGCTACCTCTCTCTCTCTCTGGGCTACCTCTCTCTCTCTGGCTACCTCTCTCTCTCTATGAGCTACCTCTCTCTCTCTCATGAGCTACCTCTCTCTCTCTCATGAGCTACCTCTCTCATGAGCTACCTCTCTCTCTCTCTCTCATGAGCTACCTCTCTCTCTCTCTCGCTCATGAGCTACCTCTCTCTCTCTCTGAGCTTCCTCTCTCGCTACCTCTCTCTCATGGGCTACCTCTCTCTCTTCTCTCTCTCATGAGCTACCTCTCTCTCTTCTCTCTCATGAGCTACCTCTCTCTCTCATGAGCTACCTCTCTCTCTCATGAGCTACCTCTCTCTCTCTCTCTCTCATGAGCTACCTCTTTCTCTCTCTCTCATGAGCTACCTCTCTCTCTCTCTCTCATGAGCTACCTCTTTCTCTCTCTCTCTCATGAGCTACCTCTTTCTCTCTCTCTCATGAGCTACCTCTTTCTCTCTCTCTCTCATGAGCTATCTCTCTCTCATGAGCTACCTCTCTCTCTCTCTCTCATGAGCTGCCTCTCTCTCTCCTCTCTCTCTCTCTCTCTCATGAGCTACCTCTTTCTCTCTCTCATGAGCTATCTCTTTCTCTCTCTCTCTCTCATGAGCTATCTCTTTCTCTCTCTCTCTCATGAGCTATCTCTTTCTCTCTCTCTCTCATGAGCTATCTCTTTCTCTCTCATGAGCTACCTCTCACTCTCTCTCTCATGAGCTACCTCTCTCTCTCTCTCTCTCTCATGAGCTACCTCTCTCTCATGAGCTACCTCTCTCTCTCTCTCTCATGAGCTACCCCTCTCTCATGAGCTACCCCTCTCTTCTCTCTCTCATGAGCTACCCCTCTCTCCTCTCTCATGAGCTACCTCTCTCTCTCTCCTCTCTCTCATGAGCTACCTCTCTCTCTCTTCTCTCTCTCATGAGCTACCTCTCTCTCTTCTCTCTCATGAGCTACCTCTCTCTCTCTTCTCTCTCTCATGAGCTACCTCTCTCTCTCTTCTCTCTCTCATGAGCTACCTCTCTCTCTTCTCTCTCTCATGAGCTACCTCTTTCTCTCTCTCTCTCCATGAGCTACCTCTTTCTCTCTCTCTCTCATGAGCTACCTCTTTCTCTCTCTCTCATGAGCTACCTCTTTCTCTCTCTCTCTCATGAGCTACCTCTTTCTCTCTCTCTCTCATGAGCTATCTCTTTCTCTCTCTATCTCTCATGAGCTATCTCTCTCTCATGAGCTTTCTCTCTCTCTCTCATGAGCTATCTCTTTCTCTCTCTCTCTCTCTCTCTCTCTCATGAGCTATCTCTTTCTCTCTCTCTCTCTCTCTCTCATGATCTATCTCTTCCTCTCTCTCTCTCATGAGCTATCTCTTTCTCTCTCATGAGCTACCTCTCTCTCTGGCTCCTCTCTCTCATGGGCTACCTCTCTCTCATGAGCTACCTCTCTCTCATGGCTTCCTCTCTCTCTCATGAGCTACCTCTCTCTCCTCTCTCTCATGGGCTACCTCTCTCTCCTCTTTCTCATGAGCTACCTCTCTCCTCTCTCTCATGGGCTACCTCTCTCTCTCTCTCTCTCTCATGAGCTACCTCTCTCTCTCATGAGCTACCTCTCTCTCTCTCATGAGCTACCTCTCTCTCTCTCTCATGAGCTACCTCTCTCATGAGCTACCTCTCTCTCTCTCTCTCATGAGCTACCTCTCTCTCTCTCTCTGGGCTGCCTCTCTCTCGCTCATGGGCTGCCTCTCTCTCTCTCATGAGCTACCTCTCTCTCTCTCATGAGCTACCTCTCTCTCTCATGAGCTACCTCTCTCTCATGAGCTACCTCTCTCTCTCTTCTCTCTCTCATGAGCTACCTCTCCCTCTCTTCTCTCTCTCATGAGCTATCTCTCTCTCATGAGCTACCTCTCTCTCTCATGAGCTACCTCTTTCTCTCTCTCATGAGCTATCTCTTTCTCTCTCTCTCATGAGCTATCTCTTTCTCTCTCTCTCATGAGCTATCTCTTTCTCTCTCTCTCATGAGCTATCTCTTTCTCTCTCTCTCTCTCATGAGCTATCTCTTTCTCTCTCTCTCTCTCATGAGCTATCTCTTTCTCTCTCTCTCTCTCTCTCATGAGCTATCTCTTTCTCTCTCTCTCTCTCTCATGAGCTATCTCTTTCTCTCTCATGAGCTATCTCTTTCTCTCTCTGGGCTACCTCTCTCTCTCTCTTGAGCTGCCTCTCTCTCGCTCCTCTCTCTCATGAGCTACCTCTCTCTCTCTCTCTCTCATGGGCTACCTCTCTCTCTCTCTCTCATGGGCTACCTCTCTCTCTCTCTCTCCCCTCTCTCTCTCTCATGAGCTACCTCTCTCTCTCATGAGCTACCTCTTTCTCATGGCTACCTCTCTCTCATGGGCTACCTCTCTCTCTTCTCTCTCTCATGAGCTACCTCTCTCTCTCTCTCTCATGAGCTACCTCTCTCTCTCTCTCTCATGAGCTACCTCTCTCTGCCTCTCTCTGGCTACCTCTCTCTCTCTCTCTCATGAGCTACCTCTCTCTCTCTCTCTCATGAGCTACCTCTCTCTCCTCTCTCTCATGGGCTACCTCTCCCTTCTTCTCTCTCTCATGAGCTGCCTCTCTCTCTTCTCTCTCTCATGAGCTACCTCTCTCTCTCAGTAGCTACCTCTTTCTCTCTCATGAGCTACCTCTTTCTCTCTCTCTCTCTCTCTCTCTCATGAGCTATCTCTTTCTCTCTCTCTCATGAGCTATCTCTTTCTCTCTCTCTCTCATGAGCTATCTCTTTCTCTCTCTCTCATGGGCTATCTCTTTCTCTCTCATGGGCTCTTCTCTCCTCTCTCTCTCTCTCTCTCTCTCTCTCTCTCATGAGCTACCTCTCTCTCTCTCTCTCTCTCTCTCATGAGCTACCTCTCTCTCATGAGCTACCTCTTTCTCATGAGCTACCTCTCTCTCATGAGCTACCTCTCTCTCTCTCTCTCTCATGGGCTACCCCTCTCTCCTCTCTCTCATGAGCTACCTCTCTCTCTC
Source organism: Salmo salar (assembly GCF_905237065.1). Classification (NCBI taxonomy): domain Eukaryota; kingdom Metazoa; phylum Chordata; class Actinopteri; order Salmoniformes; family Salmonidae; genus Salmo; species Salmo salar. The sequence continues at coordinate 96,957,839 of NC_059450.1, read as the reverse complement.
TCTCTCTTGAGCTACCTCTCTCTCCTCTCTCTCATGAGCTACCTCTCTCTCTCTCTCTCTCATGAGCTACCTCTCTCTCTCTCTCTCTCATGAGCTACCTCTCTCTCTTCTCTCTCTCATGAGCTACCTCTTCTCTTCTCTCTCTCATGAGCTTCTCTCTCTCTGCCCTCTCTCTCTCATGAGCTACCTCTCTCTTCTCTCTCTAATGGGCTACCTCTCTCTCTCTCTCTCATGAGCTACCTCTCTCTCTGCTCCTCTCTCTCATGGGCTACCTCTCTCTCTCTCTCTCTCATGGGCTACCTCTTCTCTCTCTCATGAGCTACCTCTCTCTCTCTCTCTCTCATGAGCTACCTCTCCCTCTTCTCTCTCTCATGAGCTACCTCTCTCTCTCGCTACCTCTTCTCTCATGAGCTACCTCTCTCTCTCTCTCTCTCTCTCTCTCATGGGCTATCTCTTTCTCTCTCTCTCATGGGCTATCTCTTTCTCTCTCTCTCTCATGGGCTATCTCTTTCTCTCTCTCTCTCGTGGGCTATCTCTTTCTCTCTCATGAGCTAGCTCTCTCTCTCCCTCTCTCTCCTCTCCTCTCTCTCTCATGAGCTACCTCTCTCTCTCCCTCTCTCTCGAGCTACCTCTCTCTCATGAGCTACCTCTCTCCTCTCTCTCATGAGCTACCTCTCTCTCTCTCTCTCATGAGCTACCCCTCTCTCCTCTCTCTCATGGGCTACCTCTCTCTCTCTCTCTCATGAGCTACCTCTCTCTCCTCTCTCTCATGGGCTACCTCTCTCTCTCTTCCTCTCTCATGAGCTACCTCTCTCTCTCTTCTCTTCTCTCTCATGAGCTACCTCTCTCTCCTCTCTCTCATGGGCTACCTCTCTCTTTCTCTCTCTGGGCTCTCTCTCTCATGAGCTACCTCTCTCTCTCTCATGGGCTATCTCTTCTCTCTCTCTCATGAGCTACCTCTCTCTCTCTCTCTCTCTGGCTGCCTCTCTCTCTTGGGCTACCTCTCTCTCTGGGCTGCCTCTCTCTCATGAGCTACCTCTCTCTCTCTCATGAGCTACCTCTCTCTCTCTCATGAGCTACCTCTCTCTCTCTCTCTCCCTCTCTCCATGAGCTTCCTCTCTCTCTCTCTCATGAGCTTCCTCTCTCTGGGCTGCCTCTCTCTCTCTCTCATGAGCTACCTCTCTCTCTCTCTCTCATGAGCTACCTCTCTCTCTCCTCTCATGAGCTACCTCTCTCTCTTCTCTCTCTCATGGGCTACCTCTCTCTCTCTCTCTCATGAGCTACCTCTCTCTCTCCTCTCTCTCATGAGCTACCTCTCTCTCCTCTCTCTCTCATGAGCTACCTCTCTCTCTTCTCTCTCTCATGAGCTACCTCTTTCCTCTCTCTCTCTGAGCTTCTCTCTCTCTCTCATGGGCTTCCTCTCTCTCTCTCTCATGGGCTACCTCTTTCTCTCTCTCTCATGGGCTACCTCTTTCTCTCTCTCTCTCATGGGCTATCTCTCTCTCTCTCTCTCATGAGCTATCTCTCTCTCGCTATCTCTCTCTCATGGGCTATCTCTCTCTCTCTCTATGAGCTATCTCTTTCTCTCTCTCTCTCTCTCTCTCTCTCTCATGATCTATCTCTCTCTCTCTCTCTCTCTCATGAGCTATCTCTTTCTCTCTCTGGCTGCCTCTCTCTCTCTCATGAGCTACCTCTCTCTCTCATGGCTGCCTCTCTCTCTCATGAGCTACCTCTCTCTCTCTCTCATGAGCTACCTCTCTCTCTCTCTGGCTCCCTCTCTCATGAGCTACCTCTCTCTCTCTCTCTCATGGGCTCCTCTCTCTCTCTCTCGTCTTGAGCTACCTCTCTCTCTCTCATGGGCTACCTCTCTCTCTCATGAGCTACCTCTCTCTCTCTCTCTCTCATGAGCTACCTCTCTCTCTCTCTCTCTCATGAGCTACCTCTCTCTCTCTCTGGGCTCCTCTCTCTCATGAGCTACCTCTCTCTCTCTCTCTATGAGCTACCTCTCTCTCTCTCCTGGGCTACCTCTTTCTCTCTCTCTCTCATGAGCTACCTCTCTCTCTCTCTCTCTCATGAGCTACCTCTTTCTCTCTCTCTCATGAGCTACCTCTTTCTCTCTCTCTCTCATGAGCTATCTCTTTCTCTCTCTCTCTCTCATGAGCTATCTCTCTCTCATGAGCTTCTCTCTCTCATGAGCTATCTCTCTCTCTCTCTCTCATGAGCTATCTCTTTCTCTCTCTCTCTCTCTCTCTCTCTCTCTCATGATCTATCTCCTCTCTCTCTCTCATGAGCTATCTCTTTCTCTCTCATGAGCTACCTCTCTCTCTCTCATGAGCTACCTCTCTCTCTCTCTCATGAGCTACCTCTCTCTCTTCTCTCTCTCATGAGCTACCTCTCTCTCTCTCTCTCTCTCATGAGCTACCTCTTCTCTCTCTCATGAGCTACCTCTCTCTCTCTCTTGGCTGCCTCTCTCTCTCTCTGAGCTACCTCTCTCTCATGAGCTACCTCTCCTCTTCTCTCATGAGCTACCTCTCTCTCTTCTCTCTCATGAGCTACCTCTCTCTCTCATGAGCTACCTCTCTCTCTCATGAGCTACCTCTCTCTCTCATGAGCTACCTCTCTCTCTCTCTCTCTCATGAGCTACCTCTCTCTCTCTCTCATGAGCTACCTCTTTCTCTCTCTCTCATGAGCTGTCTCTTTCTCTCTCATGAGCTATCTCTTTCTCTCTCTCTCTCATGAGCTATCTCTTTCTCTCTCTCTCTCATGAGCTATCTCTTTCTCTCTCTCTCTCTCATGAGCTATCTCTTTCCCTCTCTCTCTCATGAGCTATCTCTTTCTCTCTCTCTCTCATGACTATCTCTTCTCTCTCTCTCATGGGCTTCTCTCTCTCTCTCTCATGAGCTATCTCTTTCTCTCTCATGGGCTGCCTCTCTCTCTCTCTCATGGGCTACCTCTCTCTCTCTCTCATGGGCTACCTCTCTCTCATGAGCTACCTCTCTCTCTCTTCTCTCTCTCTCATGAGCTACCCCTCTTCTCTCTCTCATGGGCTACCTCTCTCTCTCTCTCATGGGCTACCTCTCTCTCTCTCTCTCATGAGCTACCTCTCTCTTCTTCTCTCTCTCATGAGCTACCTCTCTCCTCTCTCTCATGAGCTACCTCTCTCTCTCTCTCTCTCATGAGCTACCTCTCTCTCTTCTCTCTCTCATGAGCTACCTCTCTCTCTTCTCTCTCTCATGAGCTACCTCTTTCTCTCTCTCTCTCATGAGCTACCTCTTTCTCTCTCTCTCATGAGCTACCTCTTTCTCTCTCTCTCTGAGCTACCTCTCTCTCTCTCTCTCATGGGCTACCTCTCTCTCTCTCTCTCATGGGCTATCTCTCTCTCTCTTCTCTGGGCTATCTCTCTCTCTGAGCTTCTCTCTCTCTCTCATGAGCTATCTCTTTCTCTCTCTCTCTCTCTCTCTCTCTCTCATGAGCTATCTCTTTCTCTCTCTCTCTCTCTCTCTCATGAGCTATCTCTTTCTCTCTCTCTCTCTCATGAGCTATCTCTTTCTCTCTCATGAGCTACCTCTCTCTCATGAGCTACCTCTCTCTCATGAGCTACCTCTCTCTCTGGGCTACCTCTCTCTCTTCTCTCTCTCATGAGCTACCTCTCTCTCTCTCTCTCTCATGAGCTACCTCTCTCTTCTCTCTCTCATGAGCTACCTCTCTCTTCTCTCTCTCATGAGCTACCTCTCTCTCTCTTCTCTCTCTCATGAGCTACCTCTCTCTCTCATGAGCTACCTCTCTCTCTCATGAGCTACCTCTCTCTCTCTCTCCTTATGAGCTACCTCTCTCTCTCTCATGAGCTACCTCTCTCTCTCTCTCATGAGCTACCTCTCTCTCCTATGAGCTGCCTCTCTCTCTCTCATGGGCTACCTCTCTCTCTCTCATGAGCTACCTCTCTCTCTCCTCCTCTCTCTCATGAGCTACCTCTCTCTCTCTCTCTCTCTCATGAGCTACCTCTCTCTCTCTCTCTCTCATGAGCTATCTCTCTCTCTGGCTTCCTCTCTCTCTCATGGGCTACCTCTTTCTCTCTCTCATGAGCTACCTCTCTCTCTCTCTCATGGGCTATCTCTTTCTCTCTCTCATGGGCTACTCTCTCTCTCTCTCATGAGCTATCTCTTTCTCTCTCTCTCTCTCATGGGCTATCTCTTTCTCTCTCTCTCTCTCATGGGCTATCTCTCTTCTCTCTCTCATGAGCTATCTCTTTCTCTCTCTCTCTCTCTCATGAGCTATCTCTTTCTCTCTCATGAGCTATCTCTCTCTCTCTCATGAGCTACCTCTCTCTCTCTCTCTCTCTCATGAGCTACCTCTCTCTCTCTCTCTCTCGGCTACTCTCTCCTCTCTCTCATGGGCTACCTCTCTCTCCTCTCTCTCATGAGCTACCTCTCTCTCTCTCTCTCATGAGCTGCCTCTCTCTCTCTCTCTCTCATGAGCTACCTCTCTCTCTTCTCTCATGAGCTACCTCTCTCTCTTCTCTCTCATGGGCTACCTCTCTCTCTTTCTCTCTCTCATGAGCTACCTCTCTCTCTCATGAGCTATCTCTCTCTCTCTCTCTCATGAGCTATCTCTCTCTCTCTCTCTCATGAGCTATCTCTTTCTCTCTCATGAGCTATCTCTCTCTCTCTCTCTCTCTACTCTCTCTCTCTCTCTCTCATGAGCTACCTCTCTCTCTCTCTCTCTCATGGGCTACCTCTCTCTCTGAGCTACCTCTCTCTCTCATGAGCTACCTCTCTCTCCATGAGCTACCTCTCTCTCTTCTCTCTCTCTTGAGCTACCTCTCTCTCTCTCCTGAGCTACCTCTCTCTCTCATGAGCTACCTCTCTCTCCTCTCTCTCATGAGCTACCTCTCTCTCTCTTCTCTCTCTCATGAGCTACCTCTCTCTCTCTTCTCTCTCTCATGAGCTACCTCTCTCTCTTCTCTCTCTCATGAGCTACCTCTGTCTCTTCTCTCTCTCATGAGCTTCTCTCTCTCATGAGCTACCTCTCTCTCTCTCATGAGCTACCTCTCTCTCTCTCTCTATGAGCTACCTCTCTCTCTTCCTCTCTCATGAGCTACCTCTCTCTCCCTCATGAGCTACCTCTCTCTCTCTCTCTCTCATGAGCTACCTCTCTCCATGAGCTACCTCTCTCTCTCTCTCTCATGAGCTACCTCTCTCTCTCTCTCTCATGAGCTACCTCTCTCTCTCTCTCTCTCATGAGCTACCTCTTTCTCTCTCTCTCTCTCTCTCTCATGAGCTATCTCTTTCTCTCTCATGAGCGATCTCTTTCTCCTCTCTCTCATGGGCTATCTCTTCCTCTCTCTCATGGGCTATCTCTTTCTCTCTCATGAGCTATCTCTCCTCTTCTCTCTCTCTTCTCTCTCTCTCATGAGCTACCTCTCTCTCTCTCTCTCTCTCTCATGAGCTACCTCTCTCTCTCTTCTCATGAGCTACCTCTCTCTCATGAGCTACCTCTCTCTCTCTCTCTCTCATGAGCTACCCTCTCTCCTCTCTCTCATGAGCTACCTCTCTCTCTCTCTCTCCTGAGCTACCTCTCTCTCCTCTCTCTCCTGAGCTACCTCTCTCTCTCTCTCTCTCATGAGCTACCTCTCTCTCTCTCTCTGTCTCATGGGCTACCTCTCTCTCTCTCTCTCATGAGCTACCTCTCTCTCTCTCTCTCTCTTCTCTCTCTCATGAGCTACCTCTCTCTCTCTCCTGAGCTACCTCTCTCTTCTCTCTCTCATGAGCTACCTCTCTCTCTTCTCTCTCTCATGAGCTACCTCTCTCTCTCTACCTCTCTCTCATGAGCTGCCTCTCTCTCTGGCTCCTCTCTCTCTGGCTTCCTCTTCTCTCTCTCATGGGCTGCCTCTTTCTCTCTCTCTCATGAGCTATCCTCTCTCTCTCTCTCATGAGCTACCTCTCTCTCCATGAGCTACCTCTCTCTCTCTCTCTCCCTCTCTCTCATGAGCTACCCTCTCTCTCTCTCTCATGAGCTACCCTCTCTCTCTCATGAGCTACCTCTCTCTCTCTCTCTCTCTCATGAGCTACCTCTCTCTCTCTCTCTCTCATGAGCTACCTCTCTCTCTCCTCTCATGAGCTACCTCTCTCTCTCTCTCTCATGGGCTACCTCTCTCTCCTCTCTCTCTCATGAGCTACCTCTCTCTCTTCTCTCTCTCATGGGCTACCTCTCTCTCTCTCTCTCTCTCATGAGCTACCTCTTCTCTCTCATGAGCTACCTCTTTCTCTCTCTCTCTCATGAGCTACCTCTCTCTCTCTCTCATGAGCTACCTCTCTCTCTCTCTCTCTCATGGGCTATCTCTCTCTCTTCTCTCTCTCATGAGCTACCTCTCTCTCTCTGGCTTCTCTCTCTCATGAGCTGTCCTCTCTCTCTCTCTCATGAGCTATCTCTCTCTCTCTCTCTCTCTCTCTCTCTCTCTCTCATGGGCTATCTCTCTCTCTCTCTCTCTCTCATGAGCTATCTCTCTCTCTCCTCTCTCTCTCATGAGCTACCTCTCTCTCTCTGAGGCTACCTCTCTCTCTCATGGGCTACCTCTCTCTCTCTCTGGGCTACCTCTCTCCATGGCTACTCTTTCTCTCTCTCATGGGCTACCTCTCTCTCTCTCTCTCATGGGCTACCTCTCTCTCTCTTCTCTCTCTCATGAGCTACCTCTCTCTCTACCTCTCTCTCATGAGCTACCTCTCTCTCTCTTCTCTCTCTCATGAGCTACCTCTCTCTCTCTTCTCTCTCATGAGCTACCTCTCTCTCTCTCTCCTCTCTCTCATGAGCTCCTCTCTCTCTTCTCTCTTCTCTTCTCTCTCTCTCTCATGAGCTATCTCTTTCTCTCTCTCTCTCATGAGCTACCTCTTTCTCTCTCTCTCTCATGAGCTTCCTCTCCTCTCTCTCATGAGCTACCTCTCTCTCTCTCTCTCATGAGCTATCTCTTTCTCTCTCTTCTCTCTCTCTGAGCTATCTTCTCTCTCTCTCTCTCTCTCATGAGCTATCTCTCTCTCTCTCTCCATGAGCTACCTCTCTCTCTCTCTCTCTCTCTCTCTCTCTCTCATGATCTATCTCTCTCTCTCTCTCTCTCTCATGAGCTATCTCTCTCTCTCTCTCATGAGCTACCTCTCTCTCTCTCATGAGCTACCTCTCTCTCTCTCATGAGCTACCTCTCTCTCTCTCCATGAGCTACCTCTCTCTCTCTCTCTCTCTCTCATGAGCTACCTCTCTCTCTCTCTCTCATGAGCTACCTCTCTCTCTCTCTCTCATGAGCTACCTCTCTCTCTCTCATGAGCTACCTCTCTCTCTCTCATGAGCTACCTCTCTCCTCTCTCTCTCATGAGCTACCTCTCTCTCTCTTCTCTCTCTCATGAGCTACCTCTCCCTCTCTCTTGCTACCTCTCTCTCTCATGAGCTACCTCTCTCTCTCATGAGCTACCTCTCTCTCTCATGAGCTACCTCTCTCTCTCTCTCTCTCATGAGCTACCTCTTTCTCTCTCTCCATGAGCTATCTCTTTCTCTCTCTCTCATGAGCTATCTCTTTCTCTCTCATGAGCTATCTCTTTCTCTCTCTCTCTCATGAGCTATCTCTCTCTCTCTCTCTCTCATGAGCTATCTCTTTCTCTCTCTCTCTCTCATGCTATCTCTCCTCTCTCTCTCTCATGAGCTATCTCTTTCTCTCTCATGAGCTATCTCTTTCTCTCTCTCTCTCATGAGCTATCTCTTTCTCTCTCATGAGCTACCTCTCTCTCCTCTCTCTCTCTCTCTCTCTCTCTCTCTCTCTCTCTCATGAGCTACCTCTCTCTCTCTCTCTCTCATGAGCTACCTCTCTCTTCCTCTTCTCATGAGCTACCTCTCTCTCATGAGCTACCTCTCTCTCTTCTCTCTCTCATGAGCTACCCCTCTCCTCTCTCTCATGAGCTTCCTCTCTCTCTCTCATGAGCTACCTCTCTCTCCTCTCTCTCATGAGCTACCTCTCTCTCTCTTCTCTCTCTCATGAGCTACCTCTCTCTCTCTTCTCTTCTCTGTCTCATGAGCTACCTCTCTCTCTTCTCTCTCTCATGAGCTTCTCTCTCTCATGAGCTACCTCTCTCTCTCTCATGAGCTACCTCTCTCTTCTCTCTCTCATGAGCTACCTCTCTCTCTCTCTCATGAGCTACCTCTCTCTTCTCCTCTCATGAGCTACCTCTCTCTCTCTCATGGGCTACCTCTCTCTCTATGAGCTACCTCTCTCCTCTCTCTCTCTCATGAGCTACCTCTTTCTCTCTCTCATGAGCTATCTCTTTCTCTCTCTCTCTCATGAGCTATCTCTTTCTCTCTCTCTCTCTGAGCTATCTCTTTCTCTCTCATGAGCTACCTCTCTCTCTCTCTCTCATGAGCTACCTCTCTCTCTCTCTCTCTCATGAGCTACCTCTCTCTCATGAGCTACCTCTCTCTCTCTCTCTCATGAGCTACCTCTCTCTCTCTCTCTCATGAGCTACCTCTCTCTCTCTCTCATGAGCTACCTCTCTCTCTCTCTCTCTCTCATGAGCTACCTCTCTCTCTCTTCTCTCTCTCATGAGCTACCTCTCTCTCTTCTCTCTCTCATGAGCTACCTCTCTCTCTCTTCTCTCTCTCATGAGCTACCTCTTTCTCTCTCTCTCTCATGAGCTACCTCTTTCTCTCTCTCATGAGCTACCTCTTTCTCTCTCTCTCATGAGCTACCTCTTTCTCTCTCTCTCTCATGAGCTATCTCTTTCTCTCTCTCCTCTCATGAGCTATCTCTCTCTCTCATGAGCTTTCTCTCTCTCTCTCATGAGCTATCTCTTTCTCTCTCTCTCTCTCTCTCTCATGAGCTATCTCTTTCTCTCTCTCTCTCTCTCTCTCATGAGCTATCTCTTTCTCTCTCTCTCTCTCATGAGCTATCTCTTTCTCTCTCATGAGCTACCTCTCTCTCATGAGCTACCTCTCTCTCTCCTCTCTCATGAGCTACCTCTCTCTCTTCTCTCTCTCATGAGCTACCTCTCTCTCTTCTCTTTCTCATGAGCTACCTCTCTTCTCTCTCTCATGAGCTACCTCTCTCTTCTCTCTCTCATGAGCTACCTCTCTCTCTTCTCTCTCTCATGAGCTACCTCTCTCTCTCATGAGCTACCTCTCTCTCTCTCATGAGCTACCTCTCTCTCTCTCTCATGAGCTACCTCTCTCTCTACCTCTCTCTCTCTCTCATGAGCTACCTCTCTCTCTCTCTCATGAGCTACCTCTCTCTCTCTCTCATGGGCTACCTCTCTCTCTCCATGGGCTCCTCTCTCTCTCTCTCATGAGCTACCTCTCTCTCTCTATGAGCTACCTCTCTCTCTCATGAGCTACCTCTCTCTCTCCTCTCTCTCATGAGCTACCTCTCTCTCTCCTCTCTCTCATGAGCTACCTCTCCCTCTCTTCTCTCTCTCATGAGCTACCTCTCTCTCTTTCCTCTCTCTCTCATGAGCTACCTCTCTCTCTCTCTAGCTCTCTCTCTCTCTCTCATGAGCTATCTCTTTCTCTCTCCTCTCTCATGAGCTATCTCTTTCTCTCTCTCTCTCTCATGGGCTATCTCTTTCTCTCTCTCTCATGGGCTATCTCTTCTCTCTCTCTCTCTCTCATGAGCTATCTCTCTCTCTCTCTCATGAGCTATCTCTCTCTCTCTCATGAGCTACCTCTCTCTCTCCTCTTCTCTCTCATGAGCTACCTCTCTCTCTCTCTCTCTCTCATGAGCTACCTCTCTCTCTCTCTCTCTCATGAGCTACCTCTCTCTTCTCTCTCATGAGCTACCTCTCTCTCCTCTCTCTCATGAGCTACCTCTCTCTCTCTCTCTCTCCTCATGAGCTACCTCTCTCTCTTCTCTTCTCTGTCTCATGAGCTACCTCTCTCTTCTCTCTCTCATGGGCTACCTCTCTCTCTCTCTCTCATGGGCTATCTCTTCTCTCTTCTCTCTCTCTCTCTCTCTCATGAGCTACCTCTCTCTCTCTCATGAGCTACCTCTCTCTCTCATGAGCTATCTCTCTCTCTCTCTCTCTCTCATGAGCTATCTCTTTCTCTCTCATGAGCTACCTCTCTCTCCTCTCTCTCATGAGTTACCTCTCTCTCATGAGCTACCTCTCTCTCTTCTCTCTCTCATGAGCTTCCTCTCTCTCATGAGCTACCTCTCTCTCTCTCTCTCTCATGAGCTACCTCTCCTCTCTTCTCTCTCTCATGAGCTACCTCTCCTCTCTTCTCTCTCTCTCATGAGCTACCTCTCTCTCTCTCTCTCTCATGAGCTTCTCTCTCTCATGAGCTACCTCTTTCTCTCTCTCTCATGAGCTATCTCTTTCTCTCTTCTCTCTCTCTCTCTCTCTCATGAGCTACCTCTCTCTCTCATGAGCTACCTCTCTCTCTCTCTCTCATGAGCTACCTCTCTCTCTCTCTCATGAGCTACCTCTCTCTCTCTCTCATGAGCTACCTCTCTCTCTTCTCTCTCTCATGAGCTACCTCTCTCTCTCTTCTCTCTCATGAGCTACCTCTCTCTCCTCTCTCTCATGAGCTACCTCTCTCTCTCTCTCTCTCTCATGAGCTACCTCTCTCTCTCTCTCTCTCTCTTGAGCTACCTCTCTCTCTTCTCTCTCTCTTGAGCTATCTCTCTCTCTTGGGCTACCTCTTCTCTCTCTCATGAGCTACCTCTCTCTCTTCTCTCTCTCATGAGCTACCTCTCTCTCATGAGCTACCTCTCTCTCTCTCTCTCATGAGCTACCTCTCTCTCTCTCTCTCATGAGCTACCTCTCTCTCTCTCTCTCATGAGCTACCTCTCTCTCATGAGCTACCTCTCTCTCTCTCTCTCATGAGCTACCTCTTTCTCTCTCTCTCTCATGAGCTATCTCTTTCTCTCTCTCTCTCATGAGCTATCTCTTTCTCTCTCTCTCTCATGAGCTATCTCTTTCTCTCTCTCTCTCATGAGCTATCTCTCTCTCTCTCATGAGCTACCTCTCACTCTCTCTCTCATGAGCTACCTCTCTCTCTCTCTCTCTGAGCTACCTCTCTCTCTCTCATGAGCTACCTCTCTCTCTCTCTCTCATGAGCTACCTCTCTCTCATGAGCTACCTCTCTCTCTCTCATGAGCTACCTCTCTCTCTCTCTCATGAGCTACCTCTCTCTCTCCTCTCTCTCATGAGCTACCTCTCTCTCTTTCTCTCTCTCATGAGCTACCTCTCTCTCTTCTCTCTCATGAGCTACCTCTCTCTCTCTTCTCTCTCTCATGAGCTACCTCTCTCTCTCCTCTCTCTCATGAGCTACCTCTCTCTCTTCTCTCTCTCATGAGCTACCTCTTTCTCTCTCTCTCTCATGAGCTACCTCTTTCTCTCTCTCTCCATGAGCTACCTCTCTCTCTCTCATGAGCTACCTCTTCTCTCTCTCTCTCATGAGCTACCTCTCTCTCTCTCTCTCATGAGCTATCTCTTTCTCTCTCTCTCTCATGAGCTATCTCTCTCTCTTCTCTCTCTCTCTCTCATGAGCTACTCTCTCTCTCTCTCATGAGCTATCTCTTTCTCTCTCATGAGCTACCTCTCTCTCTCATGAGCTACCTCTCTCTCTCATGAGCTACCTCTCTCTCATGAGCTACCTCTCTCTCTCATGAGCTACCTCTCTCTCTCCTCTCTCATGAGCTACCTCTCTCTCTTCTCTTTCTCATGAGCTACCTCTCTCTCTCTCTCTCATGAGCTACCTCTCTCTTCTCTCTCTCATGAGCTACCTCTCTCTCTCTTCTCTCTCTCATGAGCTACCTCTCTCTCTCATGAGCTACCTCTCTCTCTCTCATGAGCTACCTCTCTCTCTCTCTCATGAGCTACCTCTCTCATGAGCTACCTCTCTCTCTCTCTCATGAGCTACCTCTCTCTCTCTCTCTCATGAGCTACCTCTCTCTCTCTCATGAGCTACCTCTCTCTCATGAGCTACCTCTCTCTCATGAGCTACCTCTCTCTCTCATGAGCTACCTCTCTCTCTCTTCTCTCTCTCATGAGCTACCTCTCTCTCTCTCTCTCATGAGCTACCTCTCTCTCTCTCTCTCTCATGAGCTACCTCTCTCTTCTCTCTCTCATGAGCTACCTCTCTCTCTCTTCTCTCTCTCATGAGCTACCTCTCTCTCTCATGAGCTACCTCTCTCTCTCTCATGAGCTACCTCTCTCTCTCTCTCTCTCTCTCATGAGCTACCTCTCTCTCTCTCATGAGCTACCTCTCTCTCTCTCATGAGCTACCTCTCTCTCTCTCATGAGCTACCTCTCTCTCTCTCATGAGCTACCTCTCTCTCATGAGCTACCTCTCTCTCTTCTCTCTCTCATGAGCTACCTCTCCCTCTCTTCTCTCTCTCATGAGCTACCTCTCTCTCTCCTCTCTCTCTCATGAGCTACCTCTCTCTCTCATGAGCTACCTTCTCTCTCTCTCATGAGCTATCTCTTTCTCTCTCTCTCATGAGCTATCTCTTTCTCTCTCTCTCTCATGAGCTATCTCTCTCTCTCTCTCTCTCATGAGCTATCTCTCTCTCTCTCTCTCTCTCATGAGCTATCTCTTTCTCTCTCTCTCTCTCATGAGCTATCTCTTTCTCTCTCTCTCTCTCATGAGCTATCTCTTTCTCTCTCATGAGCTATCTCTTTCTCTCTCATGAGCTACCTCTCTCTCTCCTCTCTCTCTCTCATGAGCTACCTCTCTCTCATGAGCTACCTCTTTCTCATGAGCTACCTCTCTCTCTTCTCTCTCTCATGAGCTACCCCTCTCTCCTCTCTCTCATGAGCTACCTCTCTCTGCTCTCTCTCATGAGCTACCTCTCTCTCATGAGCTACCTCTCTCTCTCTTCTCTCTCTCATGAGCTACCTCTCTCTCTTCTCTTCTCTGTCTCATGAGCTACCTCTCTCATGAGCTTCTCTCTCTCATGAGCTACCTCTTTCTCTCTCTCTCATGAGCTATCTCTTTCTCTCTTCTCTCTCTCACTCTCTCTCTCATGAGCTACCTCTCTCTCTCTCATGAGCTACCTCTCTCTCTCATGAGCTATCTCTTTCTCTCTCTCTCTCTCATGAGCTATCTCTTTCTCTCTCATGAGCTACCTCTCTCTCCTCTCTCTCATGAGTTACCTCTCTCTCATGAGCTACCTCTCTCTCTTCTCTCTCTCATGAGCTACCTCTGTCTCATGAGCTACCTCTCTCTCTCTTCTCTCTCTCATTAGCTACCTCTCCCTCTCTTCTCTCTCTCTCATTAGCTACCTCTCCCTCTCTTCTCTCTCTCTCATGAGCTACCTCTCTCTCTTCTCTCTCTCATGAGCTTCTCTCTCTCATGAGCTACCTCTTTCTCTCTCTCTCATGAGCTATCTCTTTCTCTCTTCTCTCTCTCATGAGCTACCTCTCTCTCTCTGGGCTACCTCTCTCTCTCTCATGAGCTACCTCTCTCTCTCTCTATGAGCTACCTCTCTCTCTCTCTCATGAGCTACCTCTCTCTCTTCTCTCTCTCATGAGCTACCTCTCTCTCTCTCATGAGCTACCTCTCTCTCTCTCTCTCATGAGCTACCTCTCTCTCTCTCTCATGAGCTACCTCTCTCTCTTCTCTCTCTCATGAGCTACCTCTCTCTCTCTTCTCTCTCTTCATGAGCTACCTCTCTCTCTCTCTCTCTCATGAGCTCCTCTCTCTCTCTCTCTCATGAGCTTCCTCTCTCTCTCATGAGCTACCTCTCTCTCTCTCTCTCTCATGAGCTACCTCTCTCTCTCTCTCTCTCATGAGCTACCTCTCTCTCTTCTCTCTCTCATGAGCTACCTCTCTCTCCTTTCTCTCTCATGAGCTACCTCTCTCTCTCTCTCTGAGCTACCTCTCTCTCTCATGAGCTACCTCTCTCTCTCTCTCTCATGAGCTCCCTCCTCTCTCTCATGAGCTACCTCTCTCTCTCTCTCTCATGAGCTATCTCTCTCTCTCTCTCTCATGAGCTACCTCTCTCTCTCTCTCTCATGAGCTATCTCTCTCTCTCTCTCTCATGAGCTACCTCTCTCTCTCTCTCATGAGCTACCTCTCTCTCTCTCTCTCTCTCTGCTCCTCTCTCTCTATGAGCTACCTCTCTCTCTCTCTCTCTCATGAGCTACCTCTCTCTCTCTCATGAGCTACCTCTCTCTCTCTCATGAGCTACCTCTCTCTCTCTCATGAGCTACCTCTCTCTCTCTCTCTCTCATGAGCTACCTCTCTCTCTCTTCTCTCTCTCATGAGCTACCTCTCTCTCTCTCTCTCTCATGAGCTACCTCTCTCTCTTCTCTCTCTCATGAGCTACCTCTCTCTCTCTTCTCTCTCTCATGAGCTACCTCTCTCTCTCTCTCTCTCATGAGCTACCTCTCTCTCTCTCTCTCTCATGAGCTACCTCTTTCTCTCTCTCATGAGCTACCTCTCTCTCTCTCATGAGCTACCTCTCTCTCTCTCTCATGAGCTACCTCTTTCTCTCTCTCTCATGAGCTATCTCTTTCTCTCTCTCTCTCATGAGCTACCTCTCTCTCTCTCTCTCTCTCTCATGAGCTATCTCTTTCTCTCTCTCTCTCTCTCTCTCTCATGAGCTACCTCTCTCTCTCTCTCTCTCATGAGCTACCTCTCTCTCTCTCTCTCATGAGCTACCTCTCTCTCTCTCTCTCTCATGAGCTACCTCTCTCTCTCTTCTCTCTCTCATGAGCTACCTCTCTCTCTTCTCTCTCTCATGAGCTACCTCTCTCTCTCTCTCTCTCATGAGCTACCTCTCTCTCTCTCTCTCATGAGCTACCTCTCTCTCTCTCTCTCTCATGAGCTACCTCTCTCTCTCTCTCTTCTCATGAGCTACCTCTCTCTCTCGTGAGCTACTTCTCTCTCTCTCATGAGCTACCTCTCTCTCTCTCATGAGCTACCTCTTCTCTCTCATGGGCTGCCTCTCTCTCTCTCATGAGCTACCTCTCTCTCTCTCTCTCATGAGCTACCTCTCTCTCTCTCTCATGAGCTACCTCTCTCTCTTCTCTCTCTCATGAGCTACCTCTCTCTCTTCTCTCTCTCATGAGCTACCTCTCTCTCTTCTCTCTCATGAGCTACCTCTCTCTCTTCTCTCTCTCATGAGCTACCTCTCTCTTCTCTCTCTCATGAGCTACCTCTCTCTTCTCTCTCTCATGAGCTACCTCTCTCTCTCTCTCTCTCATGAGCTACCTCTCTCTCTCATGAGCTACCTCTCTCTCTCTCATGAGCTACCTCTCTCTCTCTCTCATGAGCTACCTCTCTCTCTCTCTCTCTCTCTCTCATGAGCTACCTCTCTCTCTCTCTCTCATGAGCTACCTCTCTCTCTTCTCATGAGCTACCTCTCTCTCCTCTCTCTCATGAGCTACCTCTCTCTCTCTTCTCTCTCTCATGAGCTTCCTCTCTCTCTTCTCTGTCTCATGAACTACCTCTCTCTTCTCTCTCTCATGAGCTACCTCTCTCTCTCCTTCTCTCTCATGAGCTACCTCTCTCTCTCTCTCATGAGCTATCTCTTTCTCTCTCTCTCATGAGCTATCTCTTTCTCTCTCTCTCTCTCATGAGCTATCTCTTTCTCTCTCTCTCATGAGCTATCTCTTTCTCTCTCTCTCTCTCATGAGCTATCTCTTTCTCTCTCTCATGAGCTACCTCTCTCTCTCATGAGCTACCTCTCTCTCTCTCCTCTCTCTCTCTCTCTCTCTCATGAGCTACCTCTCTCTCCTCATGAGCTACCTCTCTCTCATGAGCTACCTGTCTCTCTCTCTCTCATGAGCTCTTCTTTCTCTCTCTCTCTCATGAGCTACGCCTCTCTCTCTCTTTCATGAGCTACTCCTCTCTCTTTCTCTCTCTCATGAGCTACCTCTCTCTCTTCTCTCTCTCATGAGCTACCTCTCTCTCTCTCTCTCTCATGAGCTCCTCTCTCTCTCTCTCATGAGCTTCCTCTTTCTCTCTCTCATGAGCTACCTCTCTCTCTTCTCTCTCTCATGAGCTACCTCTCTCTCTCATGAGCTACCTCTCTCTCTTCTCTCTCTCATGAGCTACCTCTCTCTCTCTCTCTTCTCTCTCTCTCATGAGCTACCTCTCTCTCTCTCATGAGCTACCTCTCTCTCTCTCTCTCATGAGCTACCTCTCTCTCTTTCTCTCTCTCATGAGCTACCCCTCTCTCTCTCTCTCATGAGCTATCTCTCTCTCTCTCTCTCTCTCTCTCATGAGCTACCTCTCTCTCTCTCATGAGCTACCTCTCTCTCTCTCTCTCATGAGCTACCTCTCTCTCTCATGAGCTACCTCTCTCTCTCATGAGCTACCTCTCTTCTCTCTCATGAGCTACCTCTCTCTCCTCTCTCATGAGCTACCTCTCTCTCTCTCTCTCTCTCATGAGCTACCTCTCTCTCTCTCTCATGAGCTACCTCTCTCTCTCTCATGAGCTACCTCTCTCTCTCTCATGAGCTACCTCTCTCTTCTCTCTCTCTCATGAGCTACCTCTCTCTCTCTCTCTCTCTCTCATGAGCTACCTCTCTCTCTTCTCTCTCTCATGAGCTACCTCTCTCTCTCTTCTCTCTCTCATGAGCTACCTCTCTCTCTCTCTCTCTCTCATGAGCTACCTCTTTCTCTCTCTCTCTCTCTCATGAGCTATCTCTTTCTCTCTCTCATGAGCTATCTCTTTCTCTCTCTCTCTCAAGAGCTATCTCTTTCTCTCTCTCTCAAGAGCTATCTCTTTCTCTCTCATGAGCTACCTCTCTCTCTCACTCTCTCTCTAGTGAGCTACCTCTCTCTCTCTCTCTCTCTCTCTTCTTCATGAGCTACCTCTCTCTCATGAGCTACCTCTCTCTCTCTCTCTCTCTCTCTCTCATGAGCTACCCCTCTTCTCTCTCTCATGAGCTACCCCTCTTCTCTCTCTCATGAGCTACCCCTCTCTCCTCTCTCTCATGAGCTACCTCTCTCTCCTCTCTCTCATGAGCTATCTCTTTCTCTCTCTCTCTCTCATGAGCTATCTCTCTCTCTCTCTCTCTCTCTCATGAGCTACCTCCCCTCTCTTTCTCTCTCATGAGCTTCTCTCTCTCTCTCTCTCTCTCATGAGCTACCCTCTCTCTCTCTCTCTCTCTCATGAGCTACCTCTCTCTCTCTCGCTCCTCTCTCTCTCATGAGCTACCTCTCTCTCTCTCATGAGCTACCTCTCTCTCTCTCATGAGCTATCTCTTTCTTTCTCATGAGCTACCTGTCTCTCCTCTCTCTCATGAGCTACCTCTCTCTCTCTCTCTCTCTCATGAGCTACCTCTCTCTCTCTTCTCTCTCTCATGAGCTACCTCTCTCTCTCTTCTCTTCTTCTGTCTCATGAGCTACCTCTTTCTCTCTTCTCTCTCTCTTCTTCTCTGTCTCATGAGCTACCTCTCTCTCTTCTCTCTCTCATGAGCTACCTCTTTCTCTCTTCTCTCTCTCATGAGCTTCTTCTCTCTCTCATGAGCTTCTTCTCTCTCTCATGAGCTACCTCTTTCTCTCTTCTCTCTCTCACTCTCTCTCTCATGAGCTACCTCTCTCTCTCATGAGCTACCTCTTTCTCTCTTTCTCTCTCTCATGAGCTATCTCTTTCTCTCTCTCTCTCTCTCATGAGCTATCTCTTTCTCTCTCTCTCTCTCTCTCATGAGCTATCTCTTTCTCTCTCATGAGCTACCTCTCTCTCCTCTCTCTCATGAGCTACCTCTCTCTCCTCTCTCTCATGAGCTACCTCTCTCATAAGCTACCTCTCTCTTCTCTCTCTCATGAGCTACCTCTCTCTCTCTTTTCTTCTTCTCTGTCTCATGAGCTACCTCTCTCTCTTCTCTCTCTCATGAGCTACCTCTTTCTCTCTTCTCTCTCTCATGAGCTACCTCTCTCTCTCTTCTCTCTCACTCTCTCTCTCATGTGCTACCTCTCTCTCATGAGCTACCTCTCTCTCTCTCTCATGAGCTACCTCTCTCTCATGAGCTACCTCTCTCGCTCTCTCTCTCATGAGCTACCTCTCTCATGAGCTACCTCTCTTTTCTCTCTCTCTCATGAACTACCTCTCTCTCTCTCTCTCATGAGCTACCTCTCTCTCTCATGAGCTATCTCTCTCTCTCATGAGCTACCTCTCTCTCTCTCTCATGAGCTACCTCTCTCTCTCTCTCTCTCATGAGCTACCTCTCTCTCTCTCTCTCTCTCTCATGAGCTACCTCTCTCTCATGAGCTACCTCTCTCTCATGAGCTACCTCTCTTTTCTCTCTCATGAGCTACCTCTCTCTCTCATGAGCTACCTCTCTCTCTCATGAGCTACCTCTCTCTCTTCTCTCTCTCATGAGCTACCTCTCTCTCTTCTCTCTCTCATGAGCTACCTCTCTCTCTCTCTCTCTCTCTCATGAGCTACCTCTCTCTCTCATGAGCTACCTCTCTCTCTTCTCTCTCTCATGAGCTACCTCTCTTTCTCTCTCATGAGCTACCTCTCTCTCTCAAATGAGCTACCTCTCTCTCTCTCTAATGAGCTACCTCTCTCTCTCTTCTCTCTCATGAGCTACCTCTCTCTCTCTCTCAAATGAGCTACCTCTCTCTCTCTCTCAAATGAGCTACCTCTCTCTCTCTTCTCTCTCATGAGCTACCTCTCTCTCAAATGAGCTACCTCTCTCTCTCTCTCTCTCAAATGAGCTACCTCTCTCTCTCTCAAATGAGCTACCTCTCTCTCTCTCTCAAATGAGCTACCTCTCTCTCTCTCTCAAATGAGCTACCTCTCTCTCTCTTCTCTCTCATGAGCTACCTCTCTCTCAAATGAGCTACCTCTCTCTCTCTCCTCAAATGAGCTACCTCTCTCTCTCTCAAATGAGCTACCTCTCTCTCTCTCAAATGAGCTACCTCTCTCTCTCTCTCAAATGAGCTACCTCTCTCTCTCTCTCAAATGAGCTACCTCTCTCTCTCAAATGAGCTACCTCTCTCCCCACCCTCTTCTCCTTACCCCAAGTAGTTTTTCTTCTTCTGATGGTGTCATTACTCTATCCCGCTCTCCCTCCCTCCGTCTACCTGATGGTGTCATTACTCCATCCCGCTCTCTTTCCCTCCGTCAGTCAGGTGTACGGGACTGACAGGCCGGGCTCTACTGTCTGACTGGAGCTGTACGGGACTGACGGGCCGGGCTCTACTGTCTGACTGGAGCTGTACGGGACTGACGGGCCGGGCTCTACTGTCTGACTGGAGCTGTACGGGACTGACGGGCCGGGCTCTACTGTCTGACTGGAGCTGTACGGGACTGACGGGCCGGGCTCTACTGTCTGACTGGAGCTGTACGGGACTGACGGGCCGGGCTCTACTGTCTGACTGGAGCTGTACGGGACTGACGGGCCGGGCTCTACTGTCTGACTGGAGCTGTACGGGACTGACGGGCCGGGCTCTACTGTCTGACTGGAGCTGTACGGGACTGACGGGCCAGGCTCTACAGTCGGACTGGAGGGTGGGAGAGAGGGAGAGATTTAAACCATGTTTGTGTGACTGGAGCTTGTCGTTTTTACTCAGGTATTGTTTTCAATAACAGTGTTGCCACGGAAACCGAAGAGTCTCATGAACGCCCCTGAACATGTCCATTTCTGCCCCCCCCCCAGCTGTCTGCTGTTCCACTCTGGAGAACACTTAACCCCCCTCCAGCTGTCTGCTGTTCCACTCTGGAGAACACTCAACCCCCCTCCAGCTGTCTGCTGTTCCACTCTGGAGAACACTCAAACCAGCTGTTGGATTTTATTTGACATCTCTGATTATATTAACAGGTTTTATTTTTCTCCCACTTTTAGGGTTTTGATTGGTGTAAAAAAAAAAGAAAAAAAAAAGAAAAGCTGGGAGTTGTGATTTCATTGTGTGTGTGTGTGTGTGTGTCCTAGCTGACTGCTCCATCTCTCCTGTAGGACCACAGCAATAAGGGACAGATTGTGGGCTATCATGAACATGACTCCCTAACCTTAACCTAACCGTGCTGTAACTTGTCTCCTGTAGGACCCCTTCCTAGCTGAGCTGCTCCACAGCAATAAGGAGCAGATTGTGGGCTATCATGAACATGACTCCCTGCTGGATCACAAGGAAGAGGAGGCTCTCAGCGAGGAGGACCGCAAAGCAGCCTGGGCCGAGTACGAGGCGGAGAAGAAGGTACACAGTCATTCAGACCTTGAAGCTTTTGAACTCCACTGCAGTCCCATCGATGTCGATAGGGGCGTGCTCCCGCTGCTGTCTCCAGAGTCCATGATCAGCTCCTTTTGTTTTGTTGACTTTGAAGGAGAGGTTATTTTCTTGACACCACACTGCCAAGTTCCTCACCTCCTCCCTGTAGACTCTCGTCATTGTTGGTAATCAGGCCCACTACTGTTGTGTCGTCTGCAAACTTGATGATTGAGTTGGAGGTGTGCAGGAGGGGGCTGAGAACGCACCCTTGTGGGGCCCCAGTGTTGAGGATCAGCGAATTAGAGGTGTTGTTTCCTACCTTCACCACCTGGGGGGGGGGGGCCCATCAGGAAGTCCAGGTCCCAGTTGCACAGGGCAGGGTTGAGACCCAGGGCCTCGACCTTGATGATGAGTTTGGAGGGTACTATGGTGTTGAAGGCTGAGCTGTAGTCAATGAACAGCATTCTTACATAGGTATTCCTCTTGTCCAGATGGGGCAGTGTGATGGCGATTGCATCGTCTGTGGATCTATTGGGGCGGTAAGCAAACTGAAGTGGGTCTAGAGTGGCCAGTAGGGTGGAGGTGATATGATCCTTGACTAGTCTCTCAAAGCACTTCATGATGACAGAAGTGAGTGCTACGGGGAGATAGTCATTTAGTTCAGTTAACCTCTCTGGGCTAGGCGGGACGAATTCGTCCCACCTACGCAACAGCCAGTTGAATCCCGTGGCGCGATTTTCAAATACCTTAGAAATGCTATTACTTCAATTTCTCAAACATATGACTATTTTACAGCATTTTAAAGACAAGACTCTCGTTAATCTAACCACACTGTCCGATTTCAAAAAGGCTTTACAACGAAAGCAAAACATTAGATTATGTCAACAGAGTACCCAGCCAAAAATAATCAGACACCCATTTTTCAAGCTAGCATATAATGTCACAAAAACCCAGAAGACAGCTAAATGCAGCACTAACCTTTGATGATCTTCATCAGATGACAATCCTAGGACATTATGTTATACAATACATGCATGTTTTGTTCAATCAAGTTCATATTTATATCAAAAACCAGCTTTTTACATTAGCATGTGACGTTCAGAACTAGCATACCCCCCGCAAACTTCTGGGGAATTTACTAACAATTTACTAAATTACTCACGATAAACGTTCACAAAAACATAACAATTATTTTAAGAATTATAGATACAGAACTCCTTTGTGCAATCGAGGTGTCCGATTTTAAAATAGCTTTTCGGTGAAAGCACATTTTGCAATATTCTCAGTAGATAGCCCAGCCATCACGGCTAGCCATTTAGACACCCACCAAGTTTAGCCCTGACCAAAGTCAGATTTACTATTACAAAAGTTTGATTACCTTTGTTGTCTTCGTCAGAATGCACTCCCAGGACTGCTACTTCAATAACAAATGTTGGTTTGGTCCAAAATAATCCATCGTTATATCCAAATAGCGGCGTTTTGTTGCGTGCGTTCTAGACACTATCCGAAATGGTAAATCAGGGTTACGAGCATGGCGCATCGTGACAAAAAAATCTAAATATTCCATTAACGATCTTCGAGCATGTCAACCGCTGTTTAAAATCCATTTTTATGCCATTTTTATCGTAAAAAAAGCGATAATATTCCGACCGGGAATCTCCGTTTAGGTAAACAGAGGAAAGAAAACAAA
>NC_059450.1:96921013-96926013 GCF_905237065.1 Salmo salar | reverse complement strand
ACACACACACACACCGCTCCCTGAAACACACACACACACACGCTGCCCTGACACACACACACACGCTGCCCTGACACACACACACACCTCTGAAACACACACACACACACACACACACACGCTGCCCTGACACACACACACACACACACACACACACACACACACACACGCTTTCTGATACACAAACACACACACACACGCTGCCATGACACACACACACAAACACACACGCTGCCCTGACACACACACACACACACGCTTGCCCTGACACACACCGCTGCCCTGACACACACACACACGCTCCCTGACACACACACACACGCTGCCCGACACACACACCCGCTCCCTGACACACACACACACGCCCCTGACACACACACACACGCTGCCCTGACACACACACACTCACACGCTGCCCTGACACACACACACACACACACACAACACACACACACGCTGCCCCACGCACCACACAACACGCGCCGCACACACACACACACACCGCTGCCCTGACACGCACACACACACACACACACGCTGCACTGACACACCACACACACGGCCGACACACACACACACTGACACACACACACACGCGTACTGACACACACACACACACACACACACAGCTGCTGACACACACCGCTCCCTGACACACACACACACACACACACCTCCGACACACACACACACCACACACACACACACACACACACACACACACACTGCCCTGACACACCACGCGCTGACTGACACACACACACACACACGCGCGCCCCGACACGCACACACACACACACGCGCCTTGTCCCTGACACGCACACACACACACACACCCCCCCCGACCGCCCACACACACACACGCCTGACAGGCACACACACACGCTGCACTGACACGCACACACACACAAGGTGCCCTGACATACACTCACACACGCTGCCCTGACATACACACACACACACACGGTGCCTTGACATACACACACACACACACGCGCCCTGACACACACACACACACACCGCACACACACACAAGCTGCCCTGACACACACACACGCTGCCCTGACACACACACAAGCTGCCCTGACACACACACACACACACACGCGCGCCCTGACACACACACACACACGCCCCCCCACCACACAACCCCACACACCACGCTCACACACACACAAGCTGCCTGACACACACACACACACACACACACGCTGCCCTGACACACACCCAACACGCTGCCCTGACACACACACACACGCTGCCGAAACACACACACACACACACACACACGCTGCCCTGAAACACACACACACACACCGCTGCCCTGAAACACACACACACACACGCTGCCCTGAAACACACACACACACGCTGCCCTGACACACACACACACACACACACACACGCTTCCCTGACACCACACACACAGCTTTCCTGACACACACACACACACACACACACGCTTCCCCGACACACACACACACACACATTACCCGCTGCCTGACACAAACACAAACACACACGCTCCTGAACACACGCTGCCCTGACACACACACACACACACGCTGCCCTGACACACACACACAGCGCCCGACACACACACACACGTCCCTACACACACACACACACGCGGCTGACAACCACACCACGCTAGCCCTGACACACACACACACACACACACGCTGCCCTGACACGCACACACACACACGCGCTGCACGACACACACACACACACGCGACTACACACACACACAACGCTGCTGACCCACACACACACGCGCCCTGACACACACACACCGGCGCCACGACACACACACACACGCTGCCCTGACACACACACACACACCACGCTGCCCTGACACACACACACACACACACGCTGCCCTGACACACACACACACACACACACACATCCACACACACACACACACACGCTGCGCCGACACACACACACACACACACACACACACCGCCCCACCACACACACACACACACACCGCCACACACACACGCGCCCGACACACACACCACCACACACACACACACACACACACGACGGCCCGACACACACACGCTGCCCTGACACCACACACACACACCGCTCGACCACACACCCCTACACACACACACACACACACACACACACACACACACGCTGCCCTGACACACACACACACGCGCTGCCCGACACGCACACACCACACACGCTGCCCTGACACACACACACACACCCCTGCACACGCACACACACACACACACCCCCTACACGCACACACACACCCTCTCACACACACACACGCGCCCTGACACACACACACACACACACACACACACACACACACACACAAGCAGCCCTGACACACACACACACACACGCAGCCCCGACACACACACACGCGCTGCCCTGACACACACCGCTGCCCTGACACACACCGCTGCCCTGACACACACACGATGCCCTGACACACACACACACACGCTGCCCTGACCCCACACACACCGCGCACACACACACACACCCTGCCCTGACACCACACACACACACACACACGCTGCCCTGACACGCACACACACACGCCCCACACACACACACACACAACCACACACACACACACACACACACACCGCAGCCCTGACACACACACACACACACACGCAGCCCTGACACACACACACACACGCTGCCCTGACACACACACGCTGCCCTGACACACACGCTGCCCTGACACACACACGCATGCCCTGACACACACACACACACACACACGCTCCTGACACACACACACACACCGCTGCCCTGACACACACACACACGCCCACACACACACGCTGCCTGACCTGCCCTGACAACACACACACGCGCCCTGACACACACACACACACACGCCGCCCTGACACACACACACACACACACACACACAGCCCCCCGACACACACACACCACACGCTGCCCTGACACACACACACACACAACACACACACACAACGCTCCCGACACACACACACACACACACACGCTGCCCTGACACAACACACACACACACACACACGCTTCCCGACACACAACCCCACACGCTCCCGACACACACACGCGCCCCACACCACACACACACGCTGCCCTGACACACACACACACACACACGCTGCCCTGACACACACACACACGCTCCGACACCCACACGCCCCGACACACACACACACACCACACACACAACCCTGACACACACACACACACGCTGCCCACACACACACACACGCTGCCCTGACACACACACACACACACACGCTGCCCGACACACACACACACACACCCCCCCCACACACACACACACACACGTGCCTGACACACACACACACACACCACACACTGACACACACACACACGCGCCCTGACACCACACACACACGCTGCCCTGACACACACACACACACCACACAAACACAACACACACGCGCCCTGACACACACACACACACCGCTGCCCTGACACACACACACACACACACACGCTGCCCGACACACACACACACACACACACACACGCGCCCTGACACACACACACACACACAACCGCTGCCCGACACACACCACACACACGCGGCCCGACACACACACACACACGCTCTGACACGACACACACACACGCGCCCGACACACACACACGCACACATACACGCACAACACACACACACACACACACGCTTGCCCGACACCACACACACGACACACCACACACACACACGCTGCCGACACACAACACACACACACGCTGCCCTGACACGCACACACACACACGCCCCTGACACACACACACGCTGCCTGACACACACACACACGCACCACACACGCACACGCGCCGACCACACACACACACACACACCCCCAACACACAACACACACACACACACACACACGCGCCCTGACACACACCCACACACACACACGCTGCTCCTGACACACACACACACACGCTGCCCTGACACACACACACACCGCTGCCCTGACACACACACACACACGCTCCACACACACACACACCACACACACACACACACACGCTGCCCTGACCACACACACACCCCCCGCTGCCCTGAAACAACCACGCTGCCCTCCACACACACACACCACACCACACGCTTCTGACACGCACACACACACACACACACACACACACACGCGCCCTGACACACACACACACGCTGCCGACACACACACGCTGCCCGACACACACACACACACACGCTCCCTGACACACACACCACACACACGCGCCCTGACACACACGCTTGCCCTGACACACACCGCACACACACACACACACACACACACACACACACCGCTGCCCTGACACACACACGCTGCCCTGACACACACACACACAACCGCTGCCCTGACACACACACACACACACACACACACGCTGCCCTGACACACACACACACACACACACACACACACACGCGACACACACACACACACACACACACACACGCTGCCCTGACACACACACACACACGCTTGCACCTGACACACACACACACACACACGCTGCCCGACACACACACACACCAACACACACGCTGCCCGACACACACACACACACACACACACACAACGCTGCTCCTGACACGCACAACACACACACACACACACACGCTGCCCGACACGCACACACACACACACGCTGCCCTGACACACACACACACAACGCTTGCCCTGACACACACACACGCTTCACTGACACACACACACACACACGCTGCTCCTGACACACACACACACACGCGCCCTTGACACACACACGCACACGCTTGCCCTGACACACACACACGCTGCCCTGACACACACACGCGCCCTGACACACACACACACACACACACACACACACACACACGCTCCTGACACACACACGCTGCCCTGACACACACACACACACACACGCTGCCCTGACACACACACACACACACACACACACACACACACACACACACACACACACGC